>NC_060182.1:2804318-2859318 GCF_021184085.1 Oncorhynchus gorbuscha | reverse complement strand
TCTGTCTCTCCCTCTCTCTGTGTCTCCCTCTCTCTGTCTCTCCCTCTCTGTTCCCTCTCTGTCTCTCCTCTCTCTGTCTCTCCCTCTCTCTGTCCCTCTCTGTCTCTCCTCTCTGTCTCTCCCTCTCTGTCTCTCCCTCTCTGTCTCTCCCTCTCTCTGTCTCTCCTCTCTCTCTGTCTCTCCCTCTCTGTCTCTCCTCTCTGTCTCTCCTCTCTGTCTCTCCCTCTCTGTGTCTCCCTCTCTCTGTGTCTCCCTCTCTGTCTCTCCCTCTCTGTTCCCTCTCTGTCTCTCCCTCTCTGTGTCTCCCTCTCTGTTCCCTCTCTGTCTCTCCCTCTCTGTCTCTCCCTCTCTCTGTGTCTCCCTCTCTCTGTCTCTCCCTCTCTGTCTCTCCCTCTCTGTCTCTCCCTCTCTCTGTCTCTCTGTCTCTCCCTCTCTGTTCCCTCTCTGTCTCTCCCTCTCTGTTCCCTCTCTGTATCTCCCTCTCTCTGTCTCTCCCTCTCTCTGTCTCTCCCTCTCTCTGTCTCTCCCTCTCTGTCTCTCCCTCTCTGTTCCCTCTCTGTATCTCCCTCTCTCTGTCTCTCCCTCTCTCTGTCTCTCCCTCTCTCTGTCTCTCCCTCTCTGTCTCTCCCTCTCTGTCTCTCCCTCTCTCTGTCTCTCCCTCTCTCTGTCTCTCCCTCTCTGTCTCTCCCTCTCTGTCTCTCCCTCTCCCTGTGTCTCCCTCTCTCTGTCTCTCCCTCTCTGTCTCTCCCTCTCTGTCTCTCCCTCTCTGTCTCTCCCTCTCTCCCTCTCTCTGGCTCTCCCTCTCTCTGGCTCTCCCTCTCTGTCTCTCCCTCTCTGTCTCTCCCTCTCTCTGTCTCTCCCTCTCTCTGTCTCTCCCTCTCTGTCTCTCCCTCTCTGTCTCTCCCTCTCTGTCTCTCCCTCTCTGTGTCTCCCTCTCTCTGTCTCTCCCTCTCTCTGTCTCTCCCTCTCTCTGTCTCTCCCTCTCTCTGTCTCTCCCTCTCTGTCTCTCCCTCTCTCTGTCTCTCCCTCTCTCTGTCTCTCCCTCTCTGTCTCTCCCTCTCTCTGTCTCTCCCTCTCTGTCTCTCCCTCTCTGTGTCTCCCTCTCTCTGTCTCTCCCTCTCTGTCTCTCCCTCTCTGTCTCTCCCTCTCTCTGTCTCTCCCTCTCTGTTCCCTCTCTGTGTCTCCCTCTCTCTGTCTCTCCCTCTCTCTGTCTCTCCCTCTCTGTCTCTCCCTCTCTCTGTCTCTCCCTCTCTCTGTCTCTCCCTCTCTGTGTCTCCCTCTCTCTGTCTCTCCCTCTCTGTCTCTCCCTCTCTGTCTCTCCCTCTCTCTGTCTCTCCCTCTGTGTCTCTCCCTCTGTGTCTCTCCCTCTCTGTGTCTCTCCCTCTCTGTGTCTCTCCCTCGATGCAGGAAGCCAGAGAAGGGTATACAGTACCTGATAGAGAGAGGCTTCGTATCGGACACACCGGTAGGCATCGCCCGCTTCATCCTGGAGAGGAAAGGACTGAGCAGACAAATGATAGGAGAGTTCCTGGGCTGCAGACAGAAACAGTTCAACAAGGACGTACTGGAGTGAGTGGCGAACCAATCAACTGTTCTGACTGCAACCAATCAACTGTTCTGACTGCAACCAATCAACTGTTCTGTCTGACTCTAACCAATCAACTGTTCTGACTGCAACCAATCAACTGTTCTGTCTGACTCTAACCAATCAACTGTTCTGACTGCAACCAATCAACTGTTCTGACTGCAACCAATCAACTGTTCTGACTGCAACCAATCAACTGTTCTGACTGCAACCAATCAACTGTTCTGACTGCAACCAATCAACTGTTCTGACTGCAACCAATCAACTGTTCTGTCTGACTCTAACCAATCAACTGTTCTGACTGCAACCAATCAACTGTTCTGACTGCAACCAATCAACTGTTCTGACTGCAACCAATCAACTGTTCTGACTGCAACCAATCAACTGTTCTGACTGCAACCAATCAACTGTTCTGTCTGACTCTAACCAATCGACTGTTCTGTCTGACTCTAACCAATCAACTGTTCTGTCTGACTCTAACCAATCAACTGTTCTGACTGACTCTAACCAATCAACTGTTCTGACTGCAACCAATCAACTGTTCTGACTGCAACCAATCGACTGTTCTGTCTGACTCTAACCAATCAACTGTTCTGACTGCAACCAATCAACTGTTCTGACTGCAACCAATCAACTGTTCTGACTGCAACCAATCAACTGTTCTGACTGCAACCAATCGACTGTTCTGTCTGACTCTAACCAATCAACTGTTCTGACTGCAACCAATCAACTGTTCTGTCTGACTCTAACCAATCGACTGTTCTGTCTGACTCTAACCAATCAACTGTTCTGACTGCAACCAATCAACTGTTCTGTCCGACTCTAACCAATCAACTGTTCTGTCTGACTCTAACCAATCAACTGTTCTGTCTGACTCTAACCAGTCAACCAGACAACTGTTCTGTCTGACTCTAACCAATAAACTGTTCTGACTGCAACCAATAAACTGTTCTGTCCGACTCTAACCAATCAACTGTTCTGTCCGACTCTAACCAATCAACTGTTCTGTCTGACTCTAACCAATCAACTGTTCTGTCTGACTCTAACCAATAAACTGTTCTGACTGCAACCAATCAACTGTTCTGTCCGACTCTAACCAATCAACTGTTCTGTCCGACTCTAACCAATCAACTGTTCTGTCTGACTCTAACCAATCAACTGTTCTGACTGCAACCAATCAACTGTTCTGTCCGACTCTAACCAATCAACTGTTCTGTCCGACTCTAACCAATCAACTGTTCTGTCTGACTCTAACCAATCAACTGTTTTGTCTGACTCTAACCAATCAACTGTTCTGTCTGACTCTAACCAGTCAACCAGACAACTGTTCTGTCTGACTCTAAACAGTCAACCAGACTCTCCCTCTCTTCATCCTATCTCACTCTTTCCATCCTTCCTCCCTCTCTCCCTCTCTTCATCCTCTCTTCATCCTTCCCTCCCTCTCTCCACCCTCCCTCCCACTCTCCCTCTCTTCATCCCTCCTCCCTCTCTCCTCTCTCCTCTCCCTGTCCAGTTGTGTGGTAGATGAGTTGGACTTCTCAGGGATGGATCTAGATGATGCCCTCAGGAAGTTTCAGGCCCAGATTAAAGTCCAGGGAGAGGCCCAGAAGGTGGAGCGACTGATCGAGGCTTTCAGGTAACAGTAGGATTATGGACTATAGCATGACCTGTGGATTTATAGACTTTTTTTTTGGGGGGGTAGTTTGTGTTGTGCACAAGAGTATTCATCTAGTATTTTCTTTAATAAAAAATAAAAAATCTGCTTCATATCTAATCTCCCTCTGCCCCCCCCCCCTCACCTCCAGTCAGCGGTACTGTGTGAGTAACCCGGTGCTGATCCGACAGTTCCGGAACCCCGACACCATCTTCATCCTGGCCTTCGCTATCATCCTCCTCAACACAGACATGTACTCTCCCAACGTCAAACCAGAGAGGAAGATGAAGTTGGAGGACTTCATCAAAAATCTCAGAGGTGAGGAAGATGCTGACTGGTTTTTTTTTCAGAACCTGAGGTAAAATAACTTGTTTTTACTTCTTCTCTCTTACTCCTCAAAACAGACAACCATAGTGTATATGTCTATTTCTCTCACTTCATTGGCCAATCGCAGACTTTCCCCTTCTATCCACCTCGTCATCTCTACCTCTTCTTCTACAGAACGTTAGGGAATGATTTATAGCAGAGTAGTATAGTAGTATAGTAGTTCCTTTTCTCTGTTTTGATAAACACACTCTCCTCTGTGTGATATGTTTCCTTAGGAGTGGATAATGGCCAGGACATTCCCAGAGACCTGTCACTCTCCTCTGTGTGATATGTTTCCCCAGGAGTGGATAATGCCCAGGACATTCCCAGAGACCTGTCACTCTCCTCTGTGTGTGATATGTTTCCCCAGGAGTGGATAATGCCCAGGACATTCCCAGAGACCTGTCACTCTCCTCTGTGTGATATGTTTCCCCAGGAGTGGATAATGGCCAGGACATTCCCAGAGACCTGTCACTCTCCTCTGTGTGATATGTTTCCTTAGGAGTGGATAATGCCCAGGACATTCCCAGAGACCCGTCACTCTCCTCTGTGTGATATGTTTCCCCAGGAGTGGATAATGGCCAGGACATTCCCAGAGACCTGTCACTCTCCTCTGTGTGATATGTTTCCCCAGGAGTGGATAATGGCCAGGACATTCCCAGAGACCTGTCACTCTCCTCTGTGTGATATGTTTCCTTAGGAGTGGATAATGGCCAGGACATTCCCAGAGACCTGTCACTCTCCTCTGTGTGATATGTTTCCTTAGGAGTGGATAATGGCCAGGACATTCCCAGAGACCTGTTAATAGGAATCTACCGTCGGATAGAGAAATGGGAGCTACGCACCAACGATGACCACGTGTCCCAAGTACAGGCTGTGGAGAAGGTTTTGGTTGGAAAGAAGCCTGTAAGTCGACATACAGTAGAAATGGGTTTGGATTCCTCTATTGACGTTTATATCCAATCGAAAGTGATTATCTTATTTTAGCATTTTATGAAAGTGCAGATTTATGAATGGTATATGGTATATCACTGTAGTTAGTAAGAAACATGGGGATGGTGTGCTGCTTTAAATGTTTAATAAACTTGTTATCTTCAGAGACAAGTTGGAGAAAATGCCCTTTGAAAGACTGACGAGATTTTCACACTTTCTAGAGAGTTCTTGTTTTGTGTACGCCCATTCAGCGTTGTTAACGCCCTCTTAAGCCTTAGCCCCACCCACAACGTGTAAACATGTGAGTCAGCATGCTATTGTCCTCCAGGAAATAGTCTCTCTACTTAAACCCGGCTAAATTCAGGACAGCAATATGTTTGTTGAGAGCTGTAGCAACACTTCTGCATTTGTCCAAAAAAAGCTATATTATAATATAATATATATTTCCAAAAAAAGCTATATTATAATATAATATATATTTCCAAAAAAAACTATATTATAATATAATATATATTTCCAAAAAAAGCTATATTATAATATAATATATATTTCCAAAAAAAGCTATATTATAATATAATATATATTAAAAAAAAAAAACATATTATAAGATAATATATATTTCCCAAAAAAGCTATATTATAATATATATTGACAAAAAAAGCTATATTATAATATAATATATATTTCCAAAAAATCTGCAGTTGTAAAGATGATCTATGTGCTGACCAGGGACCAGCCCCCATTCTGTTATGGACAGACCAATCGGGAATCATCTCTCGGCACGTCCAACCACACCATTATCTCGAGCCAATCATGACTAGCCAGGAAGCATCCTGTTTTCTCCCTGTATAGCTCTGTGCTTTCTCCTTAGCCAAACTCATCATTATAAAATGTTTGTTCATATTTGCAGATCCCAGACCAGTTTGTTTTTAAAATCCCATACTGTAGACAGAAGTTATACCCCCCCCCCCCCATGGTTAGTGAGGAAAACCCCATACTGTAGACAGAAGATATACCCCCCATGGTTAATGGGGAAACCCCCATACTGTAGATAGAAGATATACCCCCCATGGTTAGTGGGGGACACCCCATACTGTAGATAGAAGATATACCCCCATGGTTAATGGGGAAACCCCCATACTGTAGATAGAAGATATACCCCCATGGTTAGTGGGGGACACCCCATACTGTAGGTAGAAGATATACCCCCCACCCCTTGGTTAGTGGGGAAAACCCCATACTGTAGGTAGAAGATATACCCCCCCATGGTTAGTGGGGAAAACCCCATACTGTAGATAGAAGATACACCCCCCTTGGTTAGTGGGGAAAACCCCATACTGTAGATAGAAGATACACCCCCCTTGGTTAGTGGGGAAAACCCCATACTGTAGATAGAAGATACCCCCCCCCATGGTTAGTGGGGAAAACCCCATACTGTAGATAGAAGATACACCCCCTTGGTTAGTGGGGAAAACCCCATACTGTAGATAGAAGATACACCCCCCTTGGTTAGTGGGGAAAACCCCATACTGTAGATAGAAGATACACCCCCATGGTTAGTGGGGACACCCCATACTGTAGATAGAAGATACACCCCCATGGTTAGTGGGGAAAACCCCATACTGTAGGTAGAAGATATACCCCCCCTTGGTTAGTGGGGAAAACCCCATACTGTAGGTAGAAGATACACCCCCCCTTGGTTAGTGGGGAAAACCCCATACTGTAGATAGAAGATACACCCCCCTTGGTTAGTGGGGAAAACCCCATATTGTAGATAGAAGATATAACCCCCCTTGGTTAGTGGGGACACCCCATATTGTAGATAGAAGATATAACCCCCCACCCCATACTGGTTAGGTTAGTGGGGACACCCCATACTGTAGATAGAAGATATACCCCCCTTGGTTAGTGGGGGACACCTCATACTGTAGATAGAAGATATACCCCCCCCCATTGGTTAGTGGGGGGGACACCTCATACTGTAGATAGAAGATATACCCCCCTTGGTTAGTGGGGGACACCCCATACTGTAGATAGAAGATATACCCCCCTTGGTTAGTGGGGAAAACCCCATACTTTAGATAGACTCAAATTGTGCCTGATATGAAGTCGGATTCTGTAAACATTTATGCTTAATTGTATATTTGAGCTGGTAAGCCTGAACTACAAACGAACCTTTCTGTGTTGTGTAGGTCCTCTCGCTGTCCCACCGCAGACTGGTGTGTTGCTGTCAGCTGTACGAGGTGCCTGACCCGAACAGAAGCCAGAGGACTGGAGTCCACCAGAGAGAAGTCTTCCTCTTCAACGACCTGCTCGTGGTAAGACTCACCTGTGAGCCCTCGGATTGGTTACGTGTGAGGCACATAGTGGGCCAACACGCTTCACAGGATAGAGGAGAGAGAGAGTTTTGTTAATGCTGAGAACAGAATGTACACTATATGTTTTAAAAACAGCTTAAAATGTTCTCTGAACGTCACTAATACTTTTTTTTGTGTTTCTTTTTTTATGGACTGTTTTCTTAACGTTACCATGAGGAAACCTTTAGGAAACGTTTTAAAGTACTGAAAAATTCCCACGTTGTTTATTAATGTTCTCTGAAAACAACTTGAGAACATGACTTTAAATAGAACCATGAGGAAACCTTTAGGAAACGTTATTAAAGTACTGAAAAATTCCCACGTTGTTTATTAATGTTCTCTGAAAACAACTTGAGAACATGACTTTAAATAGAACCATGAGGAAACCTTTAGGAAACGTTATGCTTAATTAAAGTACTGAAAAATTCCCACGTTGTTTATTAATGTTCTCTGAAAACAACTTGAGAACATGACTTTAAATAGAACCATGAGGAAACCTTTAGGAAACGTTATGCTTAATTAAAGTACTGAAAAATTCCCACGTTGTTTATTAATGTTCTCTGAACTATTAGAGAACATTCCCCAATTTCAAACCAGTTGGAGAACGTCCCTCGCTCGAACATTATTCAAAATAGAAATGTTTGAACTTTTTAGGAAACGTCTCGTTAAAGTAATGAAAAACCAAAACAATAAATATCAAGCTCCTTAAAGGTGCCGAGAATTTGACCAAAAACTGAGCAACTATCCTGCCCCATTCCCAGAACGTCGTGGGAAGGTTTGTTCATAAGACAACCATTCTCTCACCAAGCTCTAAGAAATATATGGTTCTCTGAACGTTATGTGTTAGCTGGGATCCCTTACTTTGTCATTTAGGTGGTAAGGTTAGCTGGGATCCCTTACTTTGTCATTTAGGTGGTAAGGTTAGCTGGGATCCCTTACGTTGTCATTTAGGTGGTAAGGTTAGCTGGGATCCCTTACTTTGTCATTTAGGTGGTAAGGTTAGCTGGGATCCCTTACTTTGTCATTTAGGTGGTAAGGTTAGCTGGGATCCCTTACATTGTCATTTAGGTGGTAAGGTTAGCTGGGTGGGATCCCTTACATTGTCATTTAGGTGGTAAGGTTAGCTGGGATCACCTTACCTTGTCATTTCGGTTGTAAGGTTAGCTGGGATCCCTTACTTTGTCATTTAGGTGGTAAGGTTAGCTGGGATCCCTTACAGTTTCAGTCCTTCCCCCTGGTGAAGTGTGTGTGTGTGTGTGTGTGTGTGTGTGTGTGTGTGTGTGTGTGTGTGTGTGTGTGTGTGTGTGTGTGTGTGTGTTTGTCATTTAGGTGGTAAGGTTAGCTGGGATCCCTTACGTTGTCATTTCGGTGGTAAGGTTAGCTGGGATCCCTTGGTCTTTGTCATTTAGGTGGTAAGGTTAGCTGGGACCCTTACTTTGTCATTTAGGTGGTAAGGTTTTGCTGGGATCCCTAGCCACGTTGTCATTTGCATTGTGGTAAGGTTAGCTGGGATCCCTTACTTTGTCATTTAGGTGGTAAGGTTAGCTGGGATCCCTTACTTTGTCATTTAGGTGGTAAGGTTAGCTGGGATCCCTTACTTTGTCATTTAGGTGGTAAGGTTAGCTGGGATCCCTTACTTTGTCATTTAGGTGGTAAGGTTAGCTGGGATCCCTTACGTTGTCATTTAGGTGGTAAGGTTAGCTGGGATCCCTTACTTTGTCATTTAGGTGGTAAGGTTAGCTGGGATCATGAAGAGACGTCCCTCTTCTCCTCTACAGGTAACCAAGATCTTCCAGAAGAAGAAGACCTCTGTGACATACAGTTTCAGACAGTCCTTCCCCCTGGTCGAGATGCACGTTCACATTTTCCAGAAACAATGTAAGTGTGTGTGTGTGTGTGTGTGTATGTGTGTGTGTGTTGTGTGTGTGCGTGCGTGCGTGTGTGTGTGTATATATGTGTGTGAGCTATATCCAGATTCTCCACCCTCCTCCCAGCGTGTGTGTGTGTATATATGTGTGTGAGCTATATCCAGATTCTCCACCCTCCTCCCAGCGTGTGTGTGTGTATATATGTGTGTGAGCTATATCCAGATTCTCCACCCTCCTCCCAGCGTGTGTGTGTGTGTGTATATATGTGTGTGAGCTATATCCAGATTCTCCACCCTCCTCCCAGCGTGTGTGTGTGTATATATGTGTGTGAGCTATATCCAGATTCTCCACCCTCCTCCCAGCGTGTGTGTGTGTATATATGTGTGTGAGCTATATCCAGATTCTCCACCCTCCTCCCAGCGTGTGTGTGTGTATATATGTGTGTGAGCTATATCCAGATTCTCCATCCTCCCAGCGTGTGTGTGTGTATATATGTGTGTGAGCTCCACCCTCCTCCCAGCGTGTGTGTGTGTATATATGTGTGTGAGCTATATCCAGATTCTCCACCCTCCTCCCAGCGTGTGTGTGTGTATATATGTGTGTGAGCTATATCCAGATTCTCCACCCTCCTCCCAGCGTGTGTGTGTGTATATATGTGTGTGAGCTATATCCAGATTCTCCACCCTCCTCCCAGCGTGTGTGTGTGTATATATGTGTGTGAGCTATATCCAGATTCTCCACCCTCCTCCCAGCGTGTGTGTGTGTATATATGTGTGTGAGCTATATCCAGATTCTCCACCCTCCTCCCAGCGTGTGTGTGTGTATATATGTGTGTGAGCTATATCCAGATTCTCCACCCTCCTCCCAGCGTGTGTGTGTATATATGTGTGTGAGCTATATCCAGATTCTCCACCCTCCTCCCAGCGTGTGTGTGTGTATATATGTGTGTGAGCTATATCCAGATTCTCCACCCTCCTCCCAGCGTGTGTGTGTGTATATATGTGTGTGAGCTATATCCAGATTCTCCACCCTCCTCCCAGCGTGTTATGGATATTAAATCATAGGATTGGTGTAAACATTAGCTGGAGGGAATTTCACCCTTGTTAATAGCCATGACAGAAAGTGTTCAAGTGCACACTATAGGGTGCAGAATGGGGAGGCAGTATGTTTCTCTCCGGCCATCTGTCCCTCCATCTGTCCCTATCTATCTATCTATCTATCTATCTATCTATCTATCTATCTATCTATCTGTCTGTCTATCTATCTATCTATCTATCTATCTATCTATCTATCTATCTATCTATCTATCTATCTATCTATCTGTCTGTCTGTCTGTCTGTCTGTCTGTCTGTCTGTCTGTCTGTCTGTCTGTCTGTCTGTCTGTCTGTCTGTCTGTCTGTCTGTCTGTCTGTCTGTCTGTCTGTCTGTCTGTCTGTCTGTCTGTCTGTCTGTCTGTCTGTCTGTCTGTCTGTCTGTCTGTCTGTCTGTCTGTCTGTCTGTCTGTCTGTCTGTCTGTCTGTCTGTCTGTCCCTCTCTTTCCCTCTCTTTCCCTCTCTCCCTCTCAATTCAAGGGGCTTTCTTGGCATGGGAAACATGTGTTAATTGCCAAAGCAATCTCTGCTATAAATACATCCCCGTATCTATTCTCTGATCACAGCACAGAGGAGGCCATTTTAAACCTTGGTCCTGTTTAATGACCCTCGATAATTACATTTATGTCTATTTCTTTCATTGCTGTACATGACATGCCATTTATTTATTACTATAATTGCATTCTCACCACTATAACACAACTACATTATAGTTTGTAAATTACAACCATATGATTGTGGTATTTATTGGATGGTTAGTTGTATGTGGGTGTTTGTGTGAAGACACCTCTTCTCTGGTGAAGACTGTGATTCAGTCCTCTTTCCTTTGCGGTACCTCTGACCAGAACCCTATGAGATGTCCACTGCGTCTGTACGACATGTGTTAATCAAGTCTCCTCTCTGGTGAAGACTGTGATTCAGTCCTCTCTCCTTTGCGGTACCTCCTCTCTCCCCTGCAGACTATCCCCACGGTATTCGTCTGACGTCAGCCAACCCTGGCGGGGACAGGAAGGTTCTGATCGCGTTCAACGCTCCGAGCCAGCAGGACAGAACGCGTTTCACCTCCGACCTGAGAGAGAGCATCGCTGAGGTGCAGGAGATGGAGAAATACAGGGTGGAGTGTGAGTAGGACTATACAGGGTGGAGTGTGAGTAGGACTATACAGGGTGGAGTGTGAGTAGGACTATACAGGGTGGAGTGTGAGTAGGACTATACAGGGTGGAGTGTGAGTAGGACTATACAGGGTGGAGTGTGAGTAGGACTATACAGGGTGGAGTGTGAGTAGGACTATACAGGGTGGAGTGTGAGTAGGACTATACAGGGTGGAGTGTGAGTAGGACTATACAGGGTGGAGTGTGAGTAGGACTATACAGGGTGGAGTGTGAGTAGGACTATACAGGGTGGAGTGTGAGTAGGACTATACAGGGTGGAGTGTGAGTAGGACTATACAGGGTGGAGTGTGAGTAGGACTATACAGGGTGGAGTGTGAATAGGACTATACAGGGTGGAGTGTGAATAGGACTATACAGGGTGGAGTGTGAGTAGGACTATACAGGGTGGAGTGTGAGTAGGACTATACAGGGTGGAGTGTGAATAGGACTATACAGGGTGGAGTGTGAGTAGGACTATACAGGGTGGCGTGTGAGTAGGACTATACAGGGTGGAGTGTGAATAGGACTATACAGGGTGGAGTGTGAATAGGACTATACAGGGTGGAGTGTGAATAGGACTATACAGGGTGGAGTGTGAGTAGGACTATACAGGGTGGAGTGTGAGTAGGACTATACAGGGTGGAGTGTGAGTAGGACTATACAGGGTGGAGTGTGAGTAGGACTATACAGGGTGGAGTGTGAATAGGACTATACAGGGTGGAGTGTGAGTAGGACTATACAGGGTGGAGTGTGAGTAGGACTATACAGGGTGGAGTGTGAATAGGACTATACAGGGTGGAGTGTGAGTAGGACTATACAGGGTGGAGTGTGAGTAGGACTATACAGGGTGGAGTGTGAGTAGGACTATACAGGGTGGAGTGTGAGTAGGACTATACAGGGTGGAGTGTGAGTAGGACTATACAGGGTGGAGTGTGAGTAGGACTATACAGGGTGGAGTGTGAGTAGGACTATACAGGGTGGAGTGTGAATAGGACTATACAGGGTGGAGTGTGAATAGGACTCCCTCCACCTCCAGGGTGGAGTGTGAGTAGGACTATACAGGGTGGAGTGTGAATAGGACTATACAGGGTGGAGTGTGAGTAGGACTATACAGGGTGGAGTGTGAGTAGGACTATACAGGGTGGAGTGTGAGTAGGACTATACAGGGTGGAGTGTGAGTCCAGGACTATACAGGGTGGAGTGTGAGTAGGACTATACAGGGTGGAGTATGAGTAGGACTACCCTACAGGGTGGAGTGTGAGTAGGACTATACAGGGTGGAGTGTGAGTAGGACTTACAGGGTGGAGTGTGAGTAGGACTATACAGGGTGGAGTGTGAGTAGGACTATACAGGGTGGAGTGTGAATAGGACTATACAGGGTGGAGTGTGAGTAGGACTATACAGGGTGGAGTGTGAGTAGGACTATACAGGGTGGAGTGTGAGTAGGACTATACAGGGTGGAGTGTGAGTAGGACTATACAGGGTGGAGTGTGAGTAGGACTATACAGGGTGGAGTGTGAGTAGGACTATACAGGGTGGAGTGTGAGTAGGACTATTCAGGGTGGAGTGTGAGTAGGACTATACAGGGTGGAGTGTGAATAGGACTATACAGGGTGGAGTGTGAGTAGGACTATACAGGGTGGAGTGTGAGTAGGACTATGGACAGGGTGGAGTGTGAGTAGGACTATACAGGGTGGAGTGTGAGTAGGACTATACAGGGTGGAGTGTGAGTAGGACTATACAGGGTGGAGTGTGAGTAGGACTATACAGGGTGGAGTGTGAGTAGGACTATACAGGGTGGAGTGTGAGTAGGACTATACAGGGTGGAGTGTGAGTAGGACTATACAGGGTGGAGTGTGAGTAGGACTATACAGGGTGGAGTGTGAGTAGGACTATACAGGGTGGAGTGTGAGTAGGACTATACAGGGTGGAGTGTGAGTAGGACTATACAGGGTGGAGTGTGAGTAGGACTATACAGGGTGGAGTGTGAGTAGCACTATACAGGGTGGAGTGTGAGTAGGACTATAATGTGATTACATATACCTTCTAGAGCAAAGTAATCCTTTCCCACTTATTCTCTACTCACTTCTTGCTCTCTTCTCTCGTTCTCTCTCGGTCACCCTCTTCCTCACCCTCCTCCTCTCTTTCTCTTCTCTCTTTCTCTCTCTCGCCCTCTTCCTCACCCTCCTCGTCTCTTTCTCTCTCTCGCCCTCTTCCGCACCCTTCTCCACTCTCTCTCTCCCTCTCTCTTCCTCCTCCTCTCTCTTTCTCTCTCTCGCCCTCTTCCTCACCCTCCTCCTCTCTTTCTCTCTCCCTCTCTCTTCCTCCTCCTCTCTCTTTCCTCCTCTCATCCTCCCTCCCTACTCCCCTCTTTCTTCCTCCTCTCCTCCTCCCTCCCTACTCCCCTCTTTCCCCCTCTCCTCCTCCCTCCCTACTCCCCTCTTTCCCCTCTCCTCCTCCCTCCCTACTCCCCTCTTTCCTCCTCTCCTCCTCCCTCCCTACTCCCCTCTTTCCTCCTCTCCTCCTCCCTCCCTACTCCCCTCTTTCTTCCTCCTCTCCTCCTCCCTCCCTACTCCCCTCTTTCCCTCCTCTCATCCTCCCTCCCTACTCCCCTCTTTCCTCCTCTCCTCCTCCCTCCCTACTCCCTCTTTCCCCCTCCATCCTCCCTCCCTACTCTCCTCTTTCCTCCTCTCCTCCTCCCTCCCTACTCCCCTCTTTCCCCTCTCTTCCTCCTCCCTACTCTCCTCTTTCCTCCTCTCATCCTCCCTCCCTACTCCCCTCTTCCTCCTCTCCTCCTCCCTCCCTACTCCCCTCTTTCTTCCTCCTCTCCTCCTCCCTCCCTACTCCCCTCTTTCCCCCTCCTCCTCCCTCCCTACTCCCCTCTTTCCCCCTCTCCTCCTCCCTCCCTACTCCCCTCTTTTCCTCCTCTCCTCCTCCCTCCCTACTCCCCTCTTTCCTCCTCCTCTCCTCCTCCCTCCCTACTCCCCTCTTTCCCCCTCTCCTCCTCCCTCCCTACTCCCCTCTTTCCTCCTCTCCTCCTCCCTCCCTACTCCCCTCTTTCTTCCTCCTCTCCTCCTCCCTCCCTACTCCCCTCTTTCCCCCCTCTCCTCCTCCCTCCCTACTCCCCTCTTTCCTCCTCTCCTCCTCCCTCCCTACTCCCCTCTTTCCCCCTCTCCTCCTCCCTCCCTACTCCCCTCTTTCCTCCTCTCCTCCTCCCTCCCTACTCTCCTCCTCCCTCCCTACTCCCCTTTCTTTTCTTCCTCCTCTCCTCCTCCCTCCCTACTCCCCTCTTTCCCCCTCTCCTCCTCCCTCCCTAGACCTACTCCCCTCTTTCCTCCTCTCCTCCTCCCTCCCTACTCCCCTCTTTCCCCCTCTCCTCCTCCCTCCCTACTCCCCTCTTTTCCTCTCTCCTCCTCCCTCCCTACTCCCCTCTTTCCCCCTCTCATCCTCCCTCCCTACTCTCCTCTTTCCTCCTCTCCTCCTCCCTCCCTACTCCCCTCTTTCCCCCTCTCATCCTCCCTCCCTACTCTCCTCTTTCCTCCTCTCATCCTCCCTCCCTACTCCCCTCTTTCCTCCTCTCATCCTCCCTCCCTACTCCCCTCTTTCTTCCTCCTCTCCTCCTCCCTCCCTACTCCCCTCTTTCCCCCTCTCCTCCTCCCTCCCTACTCCCCTCTTTCCCCCTCTCCTCCTCCCTCCCTACTCCCCTCTTTCCTCCTCTCCTCCTCCCTCCCTACTCCCCTCTTTCCTCCTCTCCTCCTCCCTCCCTACTCCCCTCTTTCTTCCTCCTCTCATCCTCCCTCCCTACTCCCCTCTTTCCTCTCCTCTCCTCCTCCCTCCCTACTCCCCTCTTTCTTCCTCCTCTCATCCTCCCTCCCTACTCCCCTCTTTCCTCCTCTCATCCTCCCTCCCTACTCCCCTCTTTCTTCCTCCTCTCCTCCTCCCTCCCTACTCCCCTCTTTCCCCCTCTCCTCCTCCCTCCCTACTCCCCTCTTTCCCCCTCTCCTCCTCCCTCCCTACTCCCCTCTTTCCTCCTCTCCTCCTCCCTCCCTACTCCCCTCTTTCCTCCTCTCCTCCTCCCTCCCTACTCCCCTCTTTCTTCCTCCTCTCCTCCTCCCTCCCTACTCCCCTCTTTCCTCCTCTCATCCTCCCTCCCTACTCCCCTCTTTCCCCCTCTCCTCCTCCCTCCCTACTCCCCTCTTTCTTCCTCCTCTCATCCTCCCTCCCTACTCCCCTCTTTCCTCCTCTCCTCCTCCCTCCCTACTCCCCTCTTTCCTCCTCTCCTCCTCCCTCCCTACTCCCCTCTTTCCTCCTCTCCTCCTCCCTCCCTACTCCCCTCTTTCTTCCTCCTCTCCTCCTCCCTCCCTACTCCCCTCTTTCCTCCTCTCCTCCTCCCTCCCTACTCCCCTCTTTCCCCCTCTCCTCCTCCCTCCCTACTCCCCTCTTTCCTCCTCTCCTCCTCCCTCTCTACAGCGGAGTTGGAGAAGCAGAGAGGAGTGATGAGGCCTGTTGTGGCCGGTTCTGACGGTGGTGGTCCCAGCGGCGGCGTGAAGGCGGTGAACGGCACTCTGGGTAGGCCCAGTCTGGACGACAGCTATGCCTCTGCAGATGGACTCAAACGTACTGCGCTCAGCTCATCACTGAGAGACCTAGCAGACACAGGTATGTACACACACACACACACACACACACGCACACGCACACGCACACGCACACGCACACACACACACACCTGGGTGAAATACTTGGGTGACATACTTACTTTATAATATGTATACCACTGGGTATCCTAGTGGTTAGAGTGTTGGACTAGTAACTGAAAGGTTGCTAGATCGAATCCCCGAGCTGACGAGGTAAAAATCTGTCATTCTGCCCCTGAACAAGGTAGTTAACCCACTGTTCCTAGACCAGTTTACCCACTGTTCCTAGACCAGTTAACCCACTGTTCCTAGACCAGTTAACCCACTGTTCCTAGACCAGTTAACCCACTGTTCCTAGACCAGTTAACCCACTGTTCCTAGACCAGTTAACCCACTGTTCCTAGACCAGTTAACCCACTGTTCCTAGACCAGTTAACCCACTGTTCCTAGACCAGTTAACCCACTGTTCCTAGACCAGTTAACCCACTGTTCCTAGACCAGTTAACCCACTGTTCCTAGACCAGTTAACCCACTGTTCCTAGACCAATTAACCCACTGTTCCTAGACCAGTTAACCCACTGTTCCTAGACCAGTTAACCCACTGTTCCTAGACCAGTTAACCCACTGTTCCTAGACCAGTTAACCCACTGTTCCTAGACCAGTTAACCCACTGTTCCTAGACCAATTAACCCACTGTTCCTAGACCAGTTAACCCACTGTTCCTAGACCAGTTAACCCACTGTTCCTAGACCAGTTAACCCACTGTTCCTAGACCAGTTAACCCACTGTTCCTAGACCAATTAACCCACTGTTCCTAGACCAGTTAACCCACTGTTCCTAGACCAATTAACCCACTGTTCCTAGACCAGTTAACCCACTGTTCCTAGACCAGTTAACCCACTGTTCCTAGACCAATTAACCCACTGTTCCTAGACCAGTTAACCCACTGTTCCTAGACCAGTTAACCCACTGTTCCTAGACCAATTAACCCACTGTTCCTAGACCAGTTAACCCACTGTTCCGAGACCAATTAACCCACTGTTCCTAGACCAGTTAACCCACTGTTCCTAGACCAATTAACCCACTGTTCCTAGACCAGTTAACCCACTGTTCCTAGACCAATTAACCCACTGTTCCTAGACCAGTTAACCCACTGTTCCTAGACCAGTTAACCCACTGTTCCTAGACCAGTTAACCCACTGTCCCTAGACCAGTTAACCCACTGTTCCTAGACCAGTTAACCCACTGTTCCTAGACCAGTTAACCCCTGTTCCTAGACCAGTTAACCCACTGTTCCTAGACCAGTTAACCCACTGTTCCTAGACCAGTTAACCCACTGTTCCTAGACCAATTAACCCACTGTTCCTAGACCAGTTAACCCACTGTTCCTAGACCAGTTAACCCACTGTTCCTAGACCAATTAACCCACTGTTCCTAGACCAGTTAACCCACTGTTCCTAGACCAATTAACCCACTGTTCCTAGACCAGTTAACCCACTGTTCCTAGACCAGTTAACCCACTGTTCCTAGACCAGTTAACCCACTGTTCCTAGACCAGTTAACCCACTGTTCCTAGACCAGTTAACCCACTGTTCCTAGACCAGTTAACCCACTGTTCCTAGACCAGTTAACCCACTGTTCCTAGACCAGTTAACCCACTGTTCCTAGACCAATTAACCCACTGTTCCTAGACCAGTTAACCCACTGTTCCTAGACCAGTTAACCCACTGTTCCTAGACCAGTTAACCCACTGTTCCAAGGCTGTCATTGTAAATAAGAATTTGTTCTCAACTGACTTGCCTAGTTAAAAAAATGTAAAATACAATTGTTATAAATATAATCTTATCAAAAACAACCTTATGAATAGCTTTTCACTGGCAGTTTGTGTAATTAAATATATCTAGACATCTACAATGTTGAATATCTTGTCTGTCATACAGACATCTACAATGTTGAATATCTTGTCTGTCATACAGACATCTACAATGTTGAATATCTTGTCTGTCATGCAGACATCTACAATGTTGAATATCTTGTCTGTCATACAGACATCTACAATGTTGAGTATCTTGTCTGTCATACAGACATCTACAATGTTGAATATCTTGTCTGTCATACAGACATCTACAATGTTGAATATCTTGTCTGTCATACAGACATCTACAATGTTGAATATCTTGTCTGTCATGCAGACATCTACAATGTTGAGTATCTTGTCTGTCATACAGACATCTAAAATGTTGAATATCTTGTCTGTCATGCAGACATCTACAATGTTGAGTATCTTGTCTGTCATACAGACATCTAAAATGTTGAATATCTTGTCTGTCATACAGACATCTACAATGTTGAGTATCTTGTCTGTCATACAGACATCTAAAATGTTGAATATCTTGTCTGTCATGCAGACATCTACAATGTTGAATATCTTGTCTGTCATACAGACATCTAAAATGTTGAATATCTTGTCTGTCATACAGACATCTACAATGTTGAATATCTTGTCTGTCATACAGACATCTACAATGTTGAATATCTTGTCTGTCATGCAGACATCTACAATGTTGAATATCTTGTCTGTCATACAGACATCTACAATGTTGAGTATCTTGTCTGTCATACAGACATCTACAATGTTGAATATCTTGTCTGTCATACAGACATCTACAATGTTGAATATCTTGTCTGTCATACAGACATCTACAATGTTGAATATCTTGTCTGTCATGCAGACATCTACAATGTTGAGTATCTTGTCTGTCATACAGACATCTAAAATGTTGAATATCTTGTCTGTCATGCAGACATCTACAATGTTGAGTATCTTGTCTGTCATACAGACATCTAAAATGTTGAATATCTTGTCTGTCATACAGACATCTACAATGTTGAGTATCTTGTCTGTCATACAGACATCTAAAATGTTGAATATCTTGTCTGTCATGCAGACATCTACAATGTTGAATATCTTGTCTGTCATACATTCAGAGAAGAAATCAATAGACTCCTCGACATGTGAAAACGAAGTGATTTGAAACAAAGCGTTTGCCACAGAACAGTCATTCGTCAGGGCACTGTACAGACATTCTGCCTGAAGGTCACAGCCAAGGCCTGCTGAGTTGTGAGGGAGTGAATTGTTAATTATAGATCAGCTCGTGCTCCACAGAAAGCGAGCGATGTCACAGGAACTGTTATTGCAGCAGGTTGACGTTTATAAATGGACTGAGTCTGGTCCTTGAGGCAGAACTGAGCGAATTTCCGTTAGATGGGCCAGTTGGTAAGTCAAAATTGGCTATAAGAATGATGAATGGCATTTTATTTTCGTGACAAATCGCCATTTGGTAACCCAACCCTTATGGGAATAACTGACACAAAAGCAAACATTAGAATAATTCACTGTGGTAATTAAATGATCATTCTTCTTCCTGTGTTCTCTGCAGTGAACATCACATAAAGAGTGAAAAGAAAATATATATATTGTCACGTCCTTCCTTTCTTTTTATGTCTCTATTTTAGTTTGGTCAGGGCGTGAGGCATTCTATGTTTTGTGTTCTGTGTTTTCTATTTCTATGTGTTTGGCCTGGTATGGTTGCCAATCAGAGGCAGCTGGCAATCGTTGTCTCTGACTGAGAACCATACTTAGGCAGCCTGTTTTCCCACTATGAGTTGTGGGTGTTTGTTTTTGATTCATTGTTCCGGTTATAATAAACAACATGGACACTTACCACGCTGCACATTGTTCTGGTTATAATAAACAACATGGACACATTGTTCCGGTTATAATAAACAACATGGACACATTGGTCCGGTTATAATAAACTTCATGGACACTTACCACGCTGCACATTGGTCTGGTTATAATAAACAACATGGACACTTACCACGCTGCACATTGGTCTGGTTATAATAAACAACATGGACACTTACCACGCTGCACATTGGTCCGATATTTCCTCCTCCTCAGAAGAGGAGAAACGTATATATATATATATATATATATTAAATACATAATAAATTGTTTTGTTTTTTACTACTCTAGGGATATAATTTTTCTTTCAATGTCCTGTTAAATGGCACATGTGTTAATATAGAGTGTGTATAGGCTTGTCTCCCACATGAATGTTCTCTTTGTGCCAGACTGGATTCAAGTGACTTTTGTTCATCTTATATATCTATATATGAATATTGTTTTTCTTTCAATATCCTCATTGAAGTAATAATTATATCCCTAGAGTAGTAAAAATATTCATATGTAGATATATAAAATGAACAGAAGTCACTTGAATCGAGTCACAAAGAGAACATTCATGTTGGAGACAAGCCTATACACACTCTATGTTAACACATGTGCCATTTAACACACAGAAGATGAATGTAATTTAATTATCGGTCGTCCTTAATTATTTTATTTCAGGCTTTATCAAAATATTTAGCAAATGGAAATACACACGTGACAAGAAAACATTTCAGTTTCCCCTCGTGACTCTACATAATACCAGGATATATCTGGTCTGTCTCCATAATACCAGGGTATATCTGGTCTGTCTCCATAATACCAGGGTATATCTGGTGGTCTGTCTCCTCATGACTACATAATACCAGGGTATATCTGATGGTCTGTCTCCTCATGACTACATAATACCAGGGTATATCTGGTCTGTCTCCTCATGACTACATAATACCAGGGTATATCTGGTCTGTCTCCTCATGACTACATAATACCAGGGTATATCTGGTCTGTCTCCATAATACCAGGGTATATCTGGTCTGTCTCCATAATACCAGGGTATATCTGGTCTGTCTCCATAATACCAGGGTATATCTGGTGGTCTGTCTCCTCATGACTACATAATACCAGGGTATATCTGATGGTCTGTCTCCTCATGACTACATAATACCAGGGTATATCTGGTCTGTCTCCTCATGACTACATAATACCAGGGTATATCTGGTCTGTCTCCTCATGACTACATAATACCAGGGTATATCTGGTCTGTCTCCTCATGACTACATAATACCAGGGTATATCTGGTCTGTCTCCTCATGACTACATAATACCAGGGTATATCTGGTCTGTCTCCTCATGACTACATAATACCAGGGTATATCTGGTCTGTCTCCTCATGACTACATAATACCAGGGTATATCTGGTGGTCTGTCTCCTCATGACTACATAATACCAGGGTATATCTGGTCTGTCTCCATAATACCAGGGTATATCTGGTCTGTCTCCATAATACCAGGGTATATCTGGTCTGTCTCCATAATACCAGGGTATATCTGGTGGTCTGTCTCTGTCATGACTACATAATACCAGGGTATATCTGATGGTCTGTCTCCTCATGACTACATAATACCAGGGTATATCTGGTCTGTCTCCTCATGACTACATAATACCAGGGTATATCTGGTCTGTCTCCTCATGACTACATAATACCAGGGTATATCTGGTCTGTCTCCATAATGACTATCATAATACCAGGGTATATCTGGTCTGTCTCCTCATGACTACATAATACCAGGGTATATCTGGTCTGTCTCCTCATGACTACATAATACCAGGGTATATCTGGTCTGTCTCCTCATGACTACATAATACCAGGGTATATCTGGTGGTCTGTCTCCATAATACCAGGGACTACTGGTCTGTCTCCTCATGACTATAATACCAGGGTATATCTGGTCTGTCTCCTCATGACTACATAATACCAGGGTATATCTGGTCTGTCTCCTCATGACTACATAATACCAGGGTATATCTGGTCTGTCTCCTCATGACTACATAATACCAGGGTATATCTGGTCTGTCTCCTCATGACTACATAATACCAGGGTATATCTGGTCTGTCTCCTCATGACTACATAATACCAGGGTATATCTGGTCTGTCTCCTCAGCTACATAATACCAGGGTATATCTGGTCTGTCTCCTCATGACTACATAATACCAGGGTATATCTGGTCTGTCTCCTCATGACTACATAATACCAGGGTATATCTGGTCTGTCTCCTCATAATACCAGGGTATATCTGACTACATAATACCAGGGTATATCTGGTCTGTCTCCATAATACCAGGGTATATCTGGTCTGTCTCCTCAGCTACATAATACCAGGGTATATCTGGTCTGTCTCCTCATGACTACATAATACCAGGGTATATCTGGTCTGTCTCCTCATGACTACATAATACCAGGGTATATCTGGTCTGTCTCCTCATGACTGGGTATCTGGTCTGTCTCCTCATCTGATGGTCTGTCTCCATAATACCAGGGTATATCTGGTCTGTCTCATAATACCAGGGTATATCTGGTCTGTCTCCTCATGACTACATAATACCAGGGTATATCTGGTCTGTCTCCTCATGACTACATAATACCAGGGTATATCTGGTCTGTCTCCATCATGACTACATAATACCAGGGTATATCTGGTCTCTGGTCTGTCTCCATGACTACATAATACCAGGGTATATCTGGTCTGTCTCCTCATGACTACATAATACCAGGGTATATCTGGTCTGTCTCCTCATGACTACATAATACCAGGGTATATCTGGTCTGTCTCCATAATACCAGGGTATATCTGGTGGTCATAATACCAGGGTATATCTGGTCTGTCTCCTCATGACTACATAATACCAGGGTATATCTGGTCTGTCTCCTCATGACTACATAATACCAGGGTATATCTGGTCTGTCTCCTCCATGACTACATAATACCAGGGTATATCTGGTCTGTCTCCTACATAATACCAGGGTATATCTGGTCTGTCTCCATAATACCAGGGTATATCTGGTCTGTCTCCTCATGACTACATAATACTGATGGTCTGTCTCCATAATACCAGGGTATATCTGGTCTGTCTCCTCATGACTACATAATACCAGGGTATATCTGGTCTGTCTCCTCATGACTACATAATACCAGGGTATATCTGGTCTGTCTCCTCATGACTACATAATACCAGGGTATATCTGGTCTGTCTCCTCATGACTACATAATACCAGGGTATATCTGGTCTGTCTCCTCATGACTACATAATACCAGGGTATATCTGGTCTGTCTCCTCATGACTACATAATACCAGGGTATATCTGGTCTGTCTCCTCATGACTACATAATACCAGGGTATATCTGGTCTGTCTCCTCATGACTACATAATACCAGGGTATATCTGGTCTGTCTCCTCATGACTACATAATACCAGGGTATATCTGGTCTGTCTCCTCATAATACCAGACTGGTCTGTCTCCTCATAATACCAGGGTATATCTGGTCTGTCTCCTCTATAATACCAGGGTATATCTGGTCTGTCTGTCATGACCATAATACCAGGGTATATCTGGTCTGTCTCCTCATGACTACATAATACCAGGGTATATCTGGTCTGTCTCCATCATGACTGTCTCCTCACATAATACCAGGGTATATCTGGTCTGTCTCCTCACCAGGGTATATCTGGTCTGTCTCCTCATGACTACATAATACCAGGGTATATCTGGTCTGTCTCCTCATGACTACATAATACCAGGGTATATCTGGTCTGTCTCCTCATGACTACATAATACCAGGGTATATCTGGTCTGTCTCCTCATGACTACATAATACCAGGGTATATCTGGTCTGTCTCCTCATGATATCTGGTCTGTCTCATAATACCAGGGTATATCTGGTCTGTCTCCTCATGACTACATAATACCAGGGTATATCTGGTCTGTCTCCTCATGACTACATAATACCAGGGTATATCTGGTCTGTCTCCTCATGACTACATAATACCAGGGTATATCTGGTCTGTCTCCTCATGACTACATAATACCAGGGTATCTGGTCTGTCTCCTCATGATATCTGGGTATATCTGGTCTGACTACATAATACCAGGGTATATCTGGTCTGTCTCCTCATGACTACATAATACCAGGGTATATCTGGTCTGTCTCCTCATGACTACATAATACCAGGGTATATCTGGTCTGTCTCCTCATGACTACATAATACCAGGGTATATCTGGTCTGTCTCCTCATGACTACATAATACCAGGGTATATCTGGTCTGTCTCCTCATGACTACATAATACCAGGGTATATCTGGTCTGTCTCCTCATGACTACATAATACCAGGGTATATCTGGTCTGTCTCCTCATGACTACATAATACCAGGGTATATCTGGTCTGTCTCCTCATGACTACATAATACCAGGGTATATCTGGTCTGTCTCCTCATGACTACATAATACCAGGGTATATCTGGTCTGTCTCCTCATGACTACATAATACCAGGGTATATCTGGTCTGTCTCCTCATGACTACATAATACCAGGGTATATCTGGTCTGTCTCCTCATGACTACATAATACCAGGGTATATCTGGTCTGTCTCCTCATGACTACATAATACCAGGGTATATCTGGTCTGTCTCCTCATGACTACATAATACCAGGGTATATCTGGTCTGTCTCCTCATGACTACATAATACCAGGGTATATCTGGTCTGTCTCCTCATGACTACATAATACCAGGGTATATCTGGTCTGTCTCCTCATGACTACATAATACCAGGGTATATCTGGTCTGTCTCCTCATGACTACATAATACTGGTCAGGGTATATCTGGTCTGTCTCCTCATGACTACATAATACCAGGGTATATCTGGTCTGTCTCCTCATGACTACATAATACCAGGGTATATCTGGTCTGTCTCCTCATGACTACATAATACCAGGGTATATCTGGTCTGTCTCCTCATGACTACATAATACCAGGGTATATCTGGTCTGTCTCCTCATGACTACATAATACCAGGGTATATCTGGTCTGTCTCCTCATGACTACATAATACCAGGGTATATCTGGTCTGTCTCCTCATGACTACATAATACCAGGGTATATCTGGTCTGTCTCCTCATGACTACATAATACCAGGGTATATCTGGTCTGTCTCCTCATGACTACATAATACCAGGGTATATCTGGTCTGTCTCCTCATGACTACATAATACCAGGGTATATCTGGTCTGTCTCCTCATGACTACATAATACCAGGGTATATCTGGTCTGTCTCCTCATGACTACATAATACCAGGGTATATCTGGTCTGTCTCCTCATGACTACATAATACCAGGGTATATCTGGTCTGTCTCCTCATGACTACATAATACCAGGGTATATCTGGTCTGTCTCCTCATGACTACATAATACCAGGGTATATCTGGTCTGTCTCCTCATGACTACATAATACCAGGGTATATCTGGTCTGTCTCCTCATGACTACATAATACCAGGGTATATCTGGTCTGTCTCCTCATGACTACATAATACCAGGGTATATCTGGTCTGTCTCCTCATGACTACATAATACCAGGGTATATCTGGTCTGTCTCCTCATGACTACATAATACCAGGGTATATCTGGTCTGTCTCCTCATGACTACATAATACCAGGGTATATCTGGTCTGTCTCCTCATGACTACATAATACCAGGGTATATCTGGTCTGTCTCCTCATGACTACATAATACCAGGGTATATCTGGTCTGTCTCCTCATGACTACATAATACCAGGGTATATCTGGTCTGTCTCCTCATGACTACATAATACCAGGGTATATCTGGTATATCTGGTCTGTCTCCTCATGACTACATAATACCAGGGTATATCTGGTCTGTCTCCTCATGACTACATAATACCAGGGTATATCTGGTCTGTCTCCTCATGACTACATAATACCAGGGTATATCTGGTCTGTCTCCTCATGACTACATAATACCAGGGTATATCTGGTCTGTCTCCTCATGACTACATAATACCAGGGTATATCTGGTCTGTCTCCTCATGACTACATAATACCAGGGTATATCTGGTCTGTCTCCTCATGACTACATAATACCAGGGTATATCTGGTCTGTCTCCTCATGACTACATAATACCAGGGTATATCTGGTCTGTCTCCTCATGACTACATAATACCAGGGTATATCTGGTCTGTCTCCTCATGACTACATAATACCAGGGTATATCTGGTCTGTCTCCTCATGACTACATAATACCAGGGTATATCTGGTCTGTCTCCTCATGACTACATAATACCAGGGTATATCTGGTCTGTCTCCTCATGACTACATAATACCAGGGTATATCTGGTCTGTCTCCTCATGACTACATAATACCAGGGTATATCTGGTGTCTGTCTCCTCATGACTACATAATACCAGGGTATATCTGGTGGTCTGTCTCCTCATGACTACATAATACCAGGGTATATCTGGTCTGTCTCCTCATGACTACATAATACCAGGGTATATCTGGTCTGTCTCCTCATGACTACATAATACCAGGGTATATCTGGTCTGTCTCCTCATGACTACATAATACCAGGGTATATCTGGTCTGTCTCCTCATGACTACATAATACCAGGGTATATCTGGTCTGTCTCCTCATGACTACATAATACCAGGGTATATCTGGTCTGTCTCCTCATGACTACATAATACCAGGGTATATCTGGTCTGTCTCCTCATGACTACATAATACCAGGGTATATCTGGTCTGTCTCCTCATGACTACATAATACCAGGGTATATCTGGTCTGTCTCCTCATGACTACATAATACCAGGGTATATCTGGTCTGTCTCCTCATGACTACATAATACCAGGGTATATCTGGTCTGTCTCCTCATGACTACATAATACCAGGGTATATCTGGTCTGTCTCCTCATGACTACATAATACCAGGGTATATCTGGTCTGTCTCCTCATGACTACATAATACCAGGGTATATCTGGTGGTCTGTCTCCTCATGACTACATAATACCAGGGTATATCTGGTGGTCTGTCTCCTCATGACTACATAATACCAGGGTATATCTGGTCTGTCTCCTCATGACTACATAATACCAGGGTATATCTGGTCTGTCTCCTCATGACTACATAATACCAGGGTATATCTGGTGGTCTGTCTCCTCATGACTACATAATACCAGGGTATATCTGGTCTGTCTCCTCATGACTACATAATACCAGGGTATATCTGGTCTGTCTCCTCATGACTACATAATACCAGGGTATATCTGGTGGTCTGTCTCCTCATGACTACATAATACCAGGGTATATCTGGTCTGTCTCCTCATGACTCATGACTACATAATACCAGGGTCTCCTCATATCTGGTGGTCTGTCTGGTCTGTCTCTCATGACTACATAATACCAGGGTATATCTGGTCTGTCTCCTCATGACTACATAATACCAGGGTATATCTGGTCTGTCTCCTCATGACTACATAATACCAGGGTATATCTGGTCTGTCTCCTCATGACTACATAATACCAGGGTATATCTGGTCTGTCTCCTCATGACTACATAATACCAGGGTATATCTGGTCTGTCTCCTCATGACTACATAATACCAGGGTATATCTGGTCTGTCTCCTCAGCTACATAATACCAGGGTATATCTGGTCTGTCTCATGACTATAATACCAGGGTATATCTGGTGGTCTGTCTCTCATGACTACATAATACCAGGGTATATCTGGTGGTCTGTCTCCTCATGACTACATAATACCAGGGTATATCTGGTCTGTCTCCTCATGACTACATAATACCAGGGTATATCTGGTCTGTCTCCTCATGACTACATAATACCAGGGTATATCTGGTCTGTCTCCTCATGACTACATAATACCAGGGTATATCTGGTCTGTCTCCTCATGACTACATAATACCAGGGTATATCTGGTCTGTCTCCTCATGACTACATAATACCAGGGTATATCTGGTCTGTCTCCTCATGACTACATAATACCAGGGTATATCTGGTCTGTCTCCTCATGACTACATAATACCAGGGTATATCTGGTCTGTCTCCTCATGACTACATAATACCAGGGTATATCTGGTCTGTCTCCATAATACCAGGGTATATCTGGTCTGTCTCCTCATGACTACATAATACCAGGGTATATCTGGTCTGTCTCCTCATGACTACATAATACCAGGGTATATCTGGTCTGTCTCCTCATGACTACATAATACCAGGGTATATCTGGTCTGTCTCCTCATGACTACATAATACCAGGGTATATCTGGTCTGTCTCCATAATACCAGGGTATATCTGGTCTGTCTCCTCAGCTACATAATACCAGGGTATATCTGGTCTGTCTCCTCATGACTACATAATACCAGGGTATATCTGGTCTGTCTCCTCAGCTACATAATACCAGGGTATATCTGGTCTGTCTCCTCAGGACTACATAATACCAGGGTATATCTGGTCTGTCTCCTCATGACTACATAATACCAGGGTATATCTGGTCTGTCTCCTCATGACTACATAATACCAGGGTATATCTGGTCTGTCTCCTCATGACTACATAATACCAGGGTATATCTGGTCTGTCTCCTCATGACTACATAATACCAGGGTATATCTGGTCTGTCTCCTCATGACTACATAATACCAGGGTATATCTGGTCTGTCTCCTCATGACTACATAATACCAGGGTATATCTGGTCTGTCTCCTCATGACTACATAATACCAGGGTATATCTGGTCTGTCTCCTCAGCTACATAATACCAGGGTATATCTGGTCTGTCTCCTCATGACTACATAATACCAGGGTATATCTGGTCTGTCTCCTCAGCTACATAATACCAGGGTATATCTGGTCTGTCTCCTCAGCTACATAATACCAGGGTATATCTGGTCTGTCTCCTCAGCTACATAATACCAGGGTATATCTGGTCTGTCTCCTCATGACTACATAATACCAGGGTATATCTGGTCTGTCTCCTCATGACTACATAATACCAGGGTATATCTGGTCTGTCTCCTCATGACTACATAATACCAGGGTATATCTGGTCTGTCTCCTCATGACTACATAATACCAGGGTATATCTGGTCTGTCTCCAGGACTCATAACTACATAATACCAGGGTATATCTGGTCTGTCTCCAGGGTATCAGTCTCCTCATGACTACATAATACCAGGGTATATCTGGTCTGTCTCCTCATGACTACATAATACCAGGGTATATCTGGTCTGTCTCCTCATGACTACATAATACCAGGGTATATCTGGTCTGTCTCCTCATGACTACATAATACCAGGGTATATCTGGTGGTCTGTCTCCATAATACCAGGGTATATCTGGTCTGTCTCCATAATACCAGGGTATATCTGGTCTGTCTCCTCATGACTACATAATACCAGGGTATATCTGGTCTGTCTCCATAATACCAGGGTATATCTGGTCTGTCTCCTCATGACTACATAATACCAGGGTATATCTGGTCTGTCTCCTCATGACTACATAATACCAGGGTATATCTGGTCTGTCTCCTCATGACTACATAATACCAGGGTATATCTGGTCTGTCTCCTCATGACTACATAATACCAGGGTATATCTGGTCTGTCTCCTCATGACTACATAATACCAGGGTATATCTGGTGGTCTGTCTCCTCATGACTACATAATACCAGGGTATATCTGGTCTGTCTCCTCATGACTACATAATACCAGGGTATATCTGGTGGTCTGTGTCCTCATGACTACATAATACCAGGGTATATCTGGTGGTCTGTCTCCTCATGACTACATAATACCAGGGTATATCTGGTCTGTCTCCTCATGACTACATAATACCAGGGTATATCTGGTGGTCTGTCTCCTCATGACTACATAATACCAGGGTATATCTGGTCTGTCTCCTCATCATGACTACATAATACCAGGGTATATCTGGTGGTCTGTCTCCTCATGACTACATAATACCAGGGTATATCTGGTCTGTCTCCTCATGACTACATAATACCAGGGTATATCTGGTCTGTCTCCTCCAGGGTGACTACATAATACCAGGGTATATCTGGTCTGTCTCCTCATGACTACATAATACCAGGGTATATCTGGTCTGTCTCCTCATGACTACATAATACCAGGGTATATCTGGTCTGTCTCCTCATGACTACATAATACCAGGGTATATCTGGTCTGTCTCCTCATGACTACATAATACCAGGATATATCTGGTCTGTCTCCTCATGACTACATAATACCAGGGTATATCTGGTCTGTCTCCTCATGACTACATAATACCAGGGTATATCTGGTCTGTCTCCTCATGACTACATAATACCAGGATATATCTGGTCTGTCTCCTCATGACTACATAATACCAGGGTATATCTGGTCTGTCTCCTCATGACTACATAATACCAGGGTATATCTGGTGGTCTGTCTCCTCATGACTACATAATACCAGGATATATCTGGTCTGTCTCCTCATGACTACATAATACCAGGGTATATCTGGTCTGTCTCCTCATGACTACATAATACCAGGGTATATCTGGTGGTCTGTCTCCTCCTGACTACATAATACCAGGGTATATCTGGTCTGTCTCCTCATGACTACATAATTTCAGTTTGGTTGATCATGAGTCTCCATCTTTACACCAAGTCATTATCTTAGTCTGGTTGATGAGCCTGATGATCAGTATTCACCTGCTGTCCCAACAGGAGAACTGTAGTTATCCACCTGCTGTCCCAACAGGAGAACTGTAGTTATCCACCTGCTGTCCCAACAGGAGAACTGTAGTTATCCACCTGCTGTCCCAACAGGAGAACTGTAGTTATCCACCTGCTGTCCCAACAGGAGAACTGTAGTTACCACCACAACATGAGACACCACAACATGAGACAGCACAACATGAGACAGCACAACATGAGACACCACAACATGTGACTTTTGTTATTCCTTGGTGCAGGAAAGCGGGGCCGCCGGAACAGTGTTGGCTCCCTGGACAGCACTATGGAAGTAAGTCTGCTAGCAAGTCTGCTAGTCTGGGGGGGTCAGTGTTGGTCTGCTAGTCTGATATGGAAGGTACAGGAGAAGGGGGGGCAGTGTTGGTCTGCTAGTCTGATATGGAAGGTACAGGAGAAGGGGGGCAGTGTTGGTCTGCTAGTCTGATATAGAGGGGACAGGAGAAGGGGGGGTCAGTGTTGGTCTGCTAGTCTGATATAGAGGGGACAGGAGAAGGGGGGGGGTTCAGTGTTGGTCTGCTAGTCTGATATGGAAGGGACAGGAGAAGGGGGGGTGTCAGTGTTGGTCTGCTAGTCTGATATAGAGGGGACAGGAGAAGGGGGGGGTTCAGTGTTGGTCTGCTAGTCTGATATAGAAGGGACAGGAGAAGGGGGAGGGGGGGGGGGTGGTCAGTGTTGGTCTGCTCGTCTGATATAGAGGGGACAGGAGGAGGGGGTGGTCAGTGTTGGTCTGCTAGTCTGATATGGAAGGGACAGGAAAAGGGGGGTTCAGTGTTGGTCTGCTAGTCTGATATAGAGGGGACAGGAGAAGGGGGGGTCAGTGTTGGTCTGCTAGTCTGATATAGAGGGGACAGGAGAAGGGGGGTCAGTGTTGGTCTGCTAGTCTGATTTAGAAGGGACAGGAGAAGGGGGGTTCAGTGTTGGTCTGCTAGTCTGATATAGAGGGGACAGGAGAAGGGGGGGTTAGTGTTGGTCTGCTAGTCTGATATAGAGGGGACAGGAGAAGGGGGGGGGTCAGTGTTGGTCTGCTAGTCTGATATAGAAGGGACAGGAGAAGGGGGGTTCAGTGTTGGTCTGCTTGTCTGATATAGAAGGGACAGGAGAAGGGGGGTCAGTGTTGGTCTGCTAGTCTGATATAGAGGGGACAGGAGAAGGGGGGGGTCAGTGTTGGTCTGCTAGTCTGATATAGAAGGGACAGGAGAAGGGAGGGGTTCAGTGTTGGTCTGCTTGTCTGATATAGAAGGGACAGGAGAAGGGGGGGGGTCAGTGTTGGTCTGCTTGTCTGATATAGAAGGGACAGGAGAAGGGGTGGGGGGGTTCCTCCCCAATCAAACTACCACTGCAATATGGCATGATGCTTCTGAATGTTTGCAATACCCTGCATGGTACTATTCACTACTGCTTGATATCGTGGTGGATTTAAAGGGCCTGCATGTGTTTGCCTCACCAGTTGCTGGTGGGATGGCAGTAACATAGATATGTCTTTTCAGCTGTTAACTTTATTGGTGTTATTTAACATCTGTCGTCAGTGTCGGAGGTGTGTGTTCTGTCCTTATAATGATTAAATAAAAACAGCACTTTACTGACCCTCCTCCCCTCTGTCTCTCTCTCCTCCCCTCCTCCCCTCCTCTCTCCCTCCTCCCCTCCGTCTCTCTCTCCTCTCTCCCTCCTCCCCTCCTCTCTCCCTCCTCCCCTCCGTCTCTCTCTCCTCCCCCCTACTCCTCCCCTCCTCTCTCCCTCCTCCCCTCCGTCTCTCTCTCCTCTCTCCCTCCTCCCCTCCTCTCTCCCTCCTCCCCTCCGTCTCTCTCTCCTCTCTCCCTCCTCCCCTCCGTCTCTCTCTCCTCTCTCCCTCCTCCCCTCCCTCCTCTCTCTCCTCTCTCCCTCCTCCCCTCCGTCTCTCTTTCCTCTCTCTCCTCTCTCCCTCCTCCCCTCTGTCTCCTCTCTCTCCTCTCTCCCTCCTCCCCCGTCTCTCTCTCTCCCTCCTCTCTCTCCTCACTCTCCTCTCTCCCTCCTCCCCTCCGTCTCTCTTTCCTCTCTCTCCTCTCTCCCTCCTCCCCTCTGTCTCCTCTCTCTCCTCTCTCCCTCCTCCCCTCTCTCCCTCCTCCCCTCCGTCTCTCTTTCCTCTCTCTCCTCTCTCCCTCCTCCCCTCTGTCTCCTCTCTCTCCTCTCTCCCTCCTCCCCTCTCTCCTCTCTCCCTCCTCTCTCTCCTCACTCTCCTCTCTCCCTCCTCCCCTCCGTCTCTCTTTCCTCTCTCTCCTCTCTCCCTCCTCCCCTCTGTCTCCTCTCTCTCCTCTCTCCCTCCTCCCCTCTCTCCTCTCTCCCTCCTCCCCCCTCCGTCTCTCTTTCCTCTCTCTCCTCTCTCTCCTCTCTCCCTCCTCCCCTCTGTCTCCTTTATCTCCTCTCTCCCTCCTCCCCTCTGTCTCTCTCTTCCCCTCCTATCTTTCTCTCCTCATCTCTCATCTCTCTCTTCCTATCCTTCTCTGGTCAGGGCTCCATCATTAACAGTCCCAGGCCTCATCAGCGCCCCCACATGGGTGGGGGTGTAATGCCACCCGGTTGCTATGACATCCAAGACTACCGGCCTCACCACCCCATCCTGAGCCCCGGAATGGGAGTGGGGGGTGGGCCGGGGCTAAATCACAATACCGCTACTGGGACGACGGCACTGGTTCCCAGCAACGGAGACCGAGGGGGGACGGGAGCCCTGGGGAGCGGGTCTGGAGGGGGAGGGGGCAGTGGAGGCTCCTTCCTGGGTTCCCTGTTTGGGAGCAAGCGCTCCAACACCAAGCCCCCTGGTCCTCTCCCCTCTCTCCCCCCTCTCCTCCCACCTGGGCTGCCAGACTACCCTGCACCTGTCCCCCCGCCCACCACCGGCGGCCCGCCCCCACACTCCCCCTCCGCCCTCAGCAACTCCGACCCAGGAGGGACCTCCAAGATCCAGGCCCTGCACGCCCAGTACTGCCACAACAGTACCGCAGGGCAGCAGCCTCCTCCATCCTACTACCATCACCACCACCGCTACCACGCCCAGACAGGGCCCCCTCTCAGCCAGCCCTCCTCCACCGCCCAGGGGGCCCCTGGGCCTCATACCATCCACAGGGGCCCCCTGGTTGGGGTCCCCAAGTGGCCGGGCCCCGGTCCTGCTCCCTCCCAGCTGCAGCAGCATGGTGTACAGGGTCAGGGGGGGTTCTATACCAACATGGGGGTTTCTATGGGGGTAGGCTGCCCCCCTCCGCCCCTTTCTCCACATTCTCCTCACTCGCCGGGGCCCCCGACCCTCTACCACACACACTCCACTCACGGTCGAGGAGGAGGAGGAGGCGCCAAGCTCCCTCTTACTCTCTCGCGCTCGCAGCCCCACCCTCACGCCCACACCCATGTCCCTCATCTTACCGCTCATTCCCACAACCACAGCCCCCATCCCGGCCTTTCCCTCAGCCCCCATCTCGCCCAACATCCTCAGCACCAGACTCACTTCATCTTTGCCGCCCCTCCCCCACAGACCCCTTCCGCCCGGTACGTCCCACAGACCGACGCCCAAAGCCACGCCCAGTACCTCCCGCTCTCCTCCATACCCCCTCCCCCTCCTCACTCCCCTTTACCCCCCCCTTCCTCCCCTCACACCCCGCTTACCCCTCTCTCCCCCTACACCCTCCAGCTCCAGCCGCCCAGCCAGCCGCCCAGCCACCCACCCCAGCACCAGGGAGGGCAGCAGGGGTCTGGCGGGGGCAACAGCAGCACGGGGTCGGGCAGCACCACCAGCTCCAAGTCCAAGCCTATCAACCGCATCAGCACGGTGGTGTGAGTGTCAGGAGACGCAACAACCCTCCCAGACACCAGGGGGCACTGCTCGTCAGACTGAGGTCGTCAGACCAGGACAAATACAGGTTTAAGAGGGGCCACGCCCAGATCATCCAATATGGCCGCCGGCGCTCTGGGAGAGGCAGGAGGAGGTGGGGCTTGATCAGGCTGTGTTACTTCCACCTCCGGTTTCCTCACAGATTCACATTCAGGTAGAGAGGAAGGGGAAGATACTAACTAACTGAACAGGTAGAGAGGAAGAGGAAGATACTAACTCACTGAAGAGGAAGATACTAACTCACTGAAGAGGAAGATACTAACTCACTGAAGAGGAAGATACTAACTCACTGAAGAGGTAGAGAGGAAGAGGAAGATACTAACTCACTGAAGAGGAAGATACTAACTCACTGAAGAGGAAGATACTAACTAACTGAAGAGGTAGAGAGGAAGAGGAAGATACTAACTCACTGAAGAGGAAGATACTATCTCACTGAAGAGGAAGATACTAACTCACTGAAGAGGAAGATACTAACTCACTGAAGAGGTAGAGAGGAAGAGGAAGATACTAACTCACTAAAGAGGAAGATACTAACTAACTGAAGAGGTAGAGAGGAAGAGGAAGATACTAACTCACTGAAGAGGAAGATACTAACTCACTAAAGAGGTAGAGAGGAAGAGGAAGATACTAACTCACTGAAGAGGAAGATACTAACTCACTGAAGAGGAAGATACTAACTAACTGAAGAGGTAGAGAGGAAGAGGAAGATACTAACTCACTGAAGAGGAAGATACTAACTCACTGAAGAGGAAGATACTAACTCACTGAAGAGGTAGAGAGGAAGAGGAAGATACTAACTCACTGATGAGGAAGATACTAACTCACTGAAGAGGAAGATACTAACTCACTGAAGAGGAAGATACTAAATCACTGAAGAGGAAGATACTAACTCACTGAAAGTTTGACTCACTCTCCAGACTCAGAGACTAGAGGAAGAGGAAGACACACACAAAAAAAATGACATTCAGGGACTCATGGACAGTATAGAGATTAATAGTTATAAAGACATTCAGTGACTCTATAGAGGTTAATAGTTATAAAGACATTCAGTGACTCTATAGAGGTTAATAGTTATAAAGACATTCAGTGACTCTATAGAGGTTAATAGTTATAAAGACATTCAGTGACTCTATAGAGGTTAATAGTTATAAAGACATTCAGTGACTCTATAGAGGTTAATAGTTGACATGAGAAGAAGGAACGAGAGATGGTTGAGTTGAGTGTGCTGCTGAAGAGGAAGTGCTTTTCTGTGTCTTTGTGTGGCATGTACGTACGCGTGACCTCATGGTACAGTGAGCTCCCAAAAGTATTGGGACAGTGACACGTGTGTAGTTTTTTTTTGTACTCCAGCAGGTTTTGAAATGACACGTGACTGTGAGGTTAATGTGCAGACTGTCAGCTTTAATTGGAGTGTATTCTCAATCATATCGGGTGAACCGTTTAGAAATTACAGCAATTTGTACATGTAGTCTCCACATTTTAAAGAGTATTGGGACAAATTCTCTTATGTGTATTGAAGTTGACTATTTGGTCCTATATTCCCGGCACGCATTGATTACATCAAGCATGTGACTTTACAAACTTGTTGGATGCATCTGCTATTTGTTTTGGTTGTGTTTCAGATTATTAATTGTAAATAATGTATTGTGTCATTATGGAGTCACTTTTATTGTAAATAAGAATAGAATATGTTTCTAAACACTTCTACATTAATGTGGATGATACCATGATTATGGCTGGTCCTGAATGAATCGGGAATAACGATGAGTGTGAAAGTTACAAACGCACGAATATCATACCCCCAAAGCATGCTAACCTCTCCCCATTACAATAACAGGGGTGGTTAGCATTTTATATCATAACCCCAAGACATGCTAACCTCTCACCATTACAATAACAGGGGTGGTTAGCATTTTATATCATAACCCCAAGACATGCTAACCTCTCACCATTACAATAACAGGGGTGGTTAGCATTTTATATCATACTCCCAAGACATGCTAACCTCTCACCGTTATAATAACAGGGGAGGTTAGCATTTTATATCATAACCCCAAGACATGCTAACCTCTCACCATTACAATAACAGGGGAGGTTAGCATTTTATATCGTACTCCCAAGACATGCTAACCTCTCACCATTATAATAACAGGGGAGGTTAGCATTTTATATCATAACCCCAAGACATGCTAATCTCCCACCATTACAATAACAGGGGAGGGGTTAGCATTTTATATCATAACCCCAAGACATGCTAACCTCTCACCATTACAATAACAGGGGAGGTTAGCATTTTATATCATAACCCCAAGACATGCTAACCTCTCACCTTTACAATAACAGGGGAGGTTAGCATTTTATATCATAACCCCAAGACATGCTAACCTCTCACCATTATAATAACAGGGAGGTTAGCATTTTATATCATAACCCCAAGACATGCTAACCTCTCACCATTACAATAACAGGGGAGGTTAGCATTTTATATCATAACCCCAAGACATGCTAACCTCTCACCATTACAATAACAGGGGAGGTTAGCATTTTATATCATAACCCCAAGACATGCTAACCTCTCACCATTATAATAACAGGGGAGGTTAGCATTTTATATCATAACCCCAAGACATGCTAACCTCTCACCATTACAATAACAGGGGTGGTTAGCATTTTATATCATAACCCCAAGACATGCTAACCTCTCACCATTACAATAACAGGGGAGGTTAGCATTTTATATCATAACCCCAAGACATGCTAACCTCTCACCATTATAATAACAGGGGAGGTTAGCATTTTATATCATAACCCCAAGACATGCTAACCTCTCACCATTACAATAACAGGGGTGGTTAGCATTTTATATCATAACCCCAAGACATGCTAACCTCTCACCATTACAATAACAGGGGAGGTTAGCATTTTATATCGTACTCCCAAGACATGCTAACCTCTCACCATTATAATAACAGGGGAGGTTAGCATTTTATATCATAACCCCAAGACATGCTAATCTCCCACCATTACAATAACAGGGGAGGTTAGCATTTTATATCATACCCCCAATTCATGCTAACCTCTCACCATAATTTATGCCTCTGTAACTTTCTTACTCATCATTATTCATGATTAATTCAGGATTATCCGTAATCATGGAAGCATCCACGTGAATGAAATAGTGTTTGGAAACTTTGCACTTTGACCTCATAGTGACTGTATGATTTCAAATCCAAAGTGCTGGAGGACTATAAGTGTTACATCATAAACACTCCCCAATCACTTGGGACAACAACAGGTGAAATGTATTGTAGTCCTATCAAATATTTGTCAATTATTTTATTTGAATATACTGTAGATTTGGTACAGTGGAATGAGCTAACCATACCAGTACAGAATATGAAAATATATTGGGGCTTCTGTCCCAACCATTCCAGTATAGAATATGAAAATATCTTGGGGCTTCTGTCCCAACCATTCCAGTATAGAATATGAAAATATCTTGGGGCTTCTGTCCCAACCATACCAGTACAGAATATGAAAATATCTTGGGGCTTCTGTCCCAACCATACCAATACAGAATATGAAAATATCTTGGGGCTTCTGTCCCAACCATTCCAGTAGAGAATATGAAAATATCTTGGGGCTTCTGTCCCAACCATTCCAGTAGAGAATGTGAAAATATCTTGGGGCTTCTGTCCCTACCATTCCAGTAGAGAATGTGAAAATATCTTGGGGCTTCTGTCCCTACCATTCCAGTAGAGAATGTGAAAATATCTTGGGGCTTCTGTCCCTACCATTCCAGTAGAGAATGTGAAAATATCTTGGGGCTTTACACACCCATGATTAGTATAAGGTTTACACTCCCAAGATTAGCATTAGGTTTACACTCCCACGATTAGCATTAGGTTTACACTCCCACGATTAGCATTAGGTTTACACTCCCACGATTAGCATTCGGTTTACACTCCCACGATTAGCATTAGGTTTACACCCCCACGATTAGCATTAGGTTTACACTACCACGATTAGCATTAGGTTTACACTCCCACGATTAGCATTAGGTTTACACACCCATGATTAGCATTAGGTTTACACACCCACGATTAGCATTAGGTTTACACTCCCACGATTAGCATTAGGTTTACACTCCCACGATTAGCATTAGGTTTACACTCCCACGATTAGCATTAGGTTTACACTCCCACAATTAGCATTAGGTTTACACACCCACGATTAGCATTAGGTTTACACTCCCACGATTAGCATTAGGTTTACACTCCCACGATTAGCATTAGGTTTACACTCCCACGATTAGCATTAGGTTTACACTCCCACAATTAGCATTAGGTTTACACACCCACGATTAGCATTAGGTTTACACTCCCACGATTAGCATTAGGTTTACACTCCCACGATTAGCATTAGGTTTACACACACCCGGTTAGCATTAGGTTTACACTCCCACGATTAGCATTAGGTTTACACTCCCACGATTAGCATTAGGTTTACACACCCACGATTAGCATTAGGTTTACACTCCCACGATTAGCATTAGGTTTACACACTATTTAGTAATGATAGAAAGCATGTTTCCCCATTTAGATTTCTTGTAGTTTACACACAAAAAAACATGTGTACTGTAAAGTATATTAATTTAGTATTTTCAAAACAATTTTACCAGCGCAACTCCCTCAATACTTTTAGGAATTCTAATAAAACAATTGATGCAGTCATTGAGCATTTTATACGTTCTTTCAAGTCATTATCACTTACTGCCACAGAAATATGATTTTTTACAATTCACTACAAATATAGAGAAAATCTGTCCCGACTGAAAATACTGCTATGCTTGTACTTGGAACTAACACTTTTTGGTCTAAAAGGGTATAATTAGAAATATATATATATTTGGATGGAGCAAAAAAAACATAACAAAATATAGGCGTTCCCAGGCCATCCTCTTAGACACATCAGCTTTCCCAGGCCATCCTCTTAGAGACATCAGCATTCCCAGGTCATCCTCTTAGACACATCAGCTTTCCCAGGCCATCCTCTTAGAGACATCAGCATTCCCAGGCCATCCTCTTAGACATATCAGCATTCCCAGGCCATCCTCTTAGACATATCAGCTTTCCCAGGCCATCCTCTTAGACACATCAGCTTTCCCAGGCCATCCTCTTAGACACATCAGCTTTCCCAGGCCATCCTCTTAGACACATCAGCTTTCCCAGGCCATCCTCTTAGAGACATCAGCATTCCCAGGTCATCCTCTTAGACACATCAGCTTTCCCAGGCCATCCTCTTAGAGACATCATCATTCCCAAGTCATCCTATTAGACACATCAGCTTTCCCTCGGTCATCATCTTAGACATATCAGCGTCCCCAGGTCATCCTCTTAGACATATCAGCGTCCCCAGGTCATCCTCTTAGACATATCAGCGTCCCCAGGTCATACACGTAAACAAATCAGCGTTCGCAGGTCATCCATCCTCTCAGGCATATCAGCGTCCCTAGGTCATCATCTTAGACATATCAGCATTCCCAGGTCATCCACTTAGACATTTCAGCATGCCCATGTCATCTTCTTAGACATTTCATAGTTCCCAGGTCATCTTCGGAGACACATCAGCATTCCCAATTCATCCATCATCTTAGGCATATCAGCGTTTCCAGGTCATCATCTTAGGCATATCAGCATTCCCAGGTCATTGTTGTGGATATATCTGCGTTCCCAGGTCATTGTTGTGGATATATCAGCGTTCCCAGGTCATTGTTGTGGATATATCTGCATTCCCAGGTCATCCTCTCAGACATATGTGCCTTCTTAGTTCATCCATCCTCTTAGACATATCAGCGTTCCCAGGTCATCTTCTTAGACATATCAGCGTTCCCAGGTCATCTTCTTAGACATTTCAGAGTTCCCAGGCCATCCTCTTAGACATTTCAGCATTCCCAAGTCATCCATCCTCTTAGACATATCAGTGTTCCCAGGTCATTCTCTTAGACATATCTACGTTCCCAGGTCATCGTCGTGTATATATATGCGTTCCCAGGTAATTTCCCTCTCAGACATATCAGCATTCCCAGGTCATTCTCTCAGACATATCAGCGTTCCCAGGTCATCCTCTTAGACATATCAGCGTTCCCAGGTCATCCTCTTAGACATATCAGCGTCCCCAGGTCATCCTCTTAGACATATCAGCGTTCCCAGGTCATCCTCTTAGACATATCAATGTTCCCAGGTCATCCTCTTAAACATTGATGGTACTTGAGAGGAATGAATTTACATGGTTGAGGACAGAATTGTTGGGATTAAACTACAAGGACAATGAAGATTCCTACGGATGCTACTTTTGCTATTGTTGGTGTGGTGTAACAACTACTACTATTACTGTTAATTGTTTCGGGCTGTTTGTACTACTGTTTGAATCAAATGAAATGTATTTACAAATACCTTACATCAGCTGATATCTCAAAGTGCTGTACAGAAACACAGCCTAAAACCCCAAACAGCAAACAATGCAGGTGTAGAAGCACGGTGGCTAGGAAAAACTCCCTAGAAAGGCCAAAACCTAGGAAGAAACCTAGAGAGGAACCAGGCTATGAGGGGTGGCCAGTCCTCTTCTGGCTGTGCCAGGTGGAGATTAGAAACCTAGAGAGGAACCAGGCTATGTGGGGTGGCCAGTCCTCTTCTGGTTGTGCCAGGTGGAGATTAGAAACCTAGAGAGGAACCAGGCTATGTGGGGTGGCCAGTCCTCTTCTGGCTGTGCCGGGTGGAGATTATAACAGAACATGGCCAAGATGATAAAATGCGCCAAGATGATTGAAGATGCGACTGTTTGTTTATTTTGTGTGGGACGAGCCATTGGAACTGCAGTACTATGGACGTCTGGTTTGATCGAACAGTTACTAACTAGCCTGAGTCGCTAACAACTGCTCGCTAACATACGGTTGGTCTTCACACGGACTTAAGATAACTGGACTAACGAAGTACACACCTTTGTATACAGGATCAGAACACGCACCGGCTTTATCAAAAAGGTTTTGCAAACAGTGCCTCTCCTCCGATTCTGCTGCACCACCCCCAGTTCGTTCTCCACCATGGCTCCTCCCCTTCTAACTCCCCCACACCACCACTCAGGATTTACGGCTTTCTGATTGGCTGGCCCAGGGCTGACGGACAAGAGACTCAGCCTGTGTACTACGTCATGTAATTCCCAATGCTCTGTGTGTTGCTTCGACCAGTTCTCTCTCTGATGCTCCATATTATCAACCAGACTTAGCAAGGGCCGCTTCCATTCTTACCCCGGTGTACTTTAATTCAGCCGTCGTGTACCCTCTGCTCGCCAGATGATGTCATGATCTGTGGGGGGGGGGCGCGTAAGATACAGGAAGGAGAAGTAGGCCGTTGTAAATGAAATGTCTTCATGGCGTTATTGTGATCTCTGTGTCAGCATGTGTCAGCACTTTTATTGAATGGACTGTAATATAAACATGAATGTCTAGCGATGTCAGGGAAGGGAAGATGTCATTGTAAAATTGTCAGGACATTAGGACGTGTGCGTCAGAGCAGGCGTTATTTTAACGAACATTTTATGGCTGTTTATACATACTGTAGGTATTTTTGTTTAAATTAAAATGCAGCGATATGAAAACGTGAATATTTAATTGCTCTTATAATATAAAACATGTTCTTGTTGTTGGAAAGATTGTGTGTTTTTATTCAGGTCTGAAACTGTGGAACAACTTAACCCTGGAATCTATATTATGGGTGTGGAACAACTTAACACTGGAATCTATATTATGGGTGTGGAACAACTTAACACTGGAATCTATATTATGGGTGTGGAACAACTTAACCATAGAATCTATATTATGGGTGTGGAACAACTTAACCATAGAATCTATATTATGGGTGTGGAACAACTTAACACTGGAATCTATATTATGGGTGTGGAACAAGTTAACCATAGAATCTATATTATGGGTGTGGAACAACTTAACCATAGAATCTATATTATGGGTGTGGAACAACTTAACACTGGAATCTATATTATGGGTGTGGAACAACTTAACACTGGAATCTATATTATGGGTGTGGAACAACTTAACCATAGAATCTATATTATGGGTGTGGAACAACTTAACCATAGAATCTATATTATGGGTGTGGAACAACTTAACCATAGAATCTATATTATGGGTGTGGAACAACTTAACACTGGAATCTATATTATGGGTGTGGAACAAGTTAACCATAGAATCTATATTATGGGTGTGGAACAACTTAACCATAGAATCTATATTATGGGTGTGGAACAACTTAACACTGGAATCTATATTATGGGTGTGGAATCTATATTATGGAACAACTTAACCATAGAATCTATATTATGGGTGTGGAACAACTTAACCATAGAATCTATATTATGGGTGTGGAACAACTTAACCATAGAATCTATATTATGGGTGTGGAACAACTTAACACTGGAATCTATATTATGGGTGTGGAACAAGTTAACCATAGAATCTATATTATGGGTGTGGAACAACTTAACCATAGAATCTATATTATGGGTGTGGAACAACTTAACACTGGAATCTATATTATGGGTGTGGAACAACTTAACCCTGGAATCTATATTATGGGTGTGGAACAACTTAACCATAGAATCTATATTATGGGTGTGGAACAACTTAACCCTGGAATCTATATTATGGGTGTGGAACAACTTAACCATAGAATCTATATTATGGGTGTGGAACAACTTAACACTGGAATCTATATTATGGGTGTGGAACAACTTAACCCTGGAATCTATATTATGGGTGTGGAACAACTTAACCATAGAATCTATATTATGGGTGTGGAACAACTTAACACTGGAATCTATATTATGGGTGTGGAACAACTTAACCATAGAATCTATATTATGGGTGTGGAACAACTTAACACTGGAATCTATATTATGGGTGTGGAACAAGTTAACCATAGAATCTATATTATGGGTGTGGAACAACTTAACCATAGAATCTATATTATGGGTGTGGAACAACTTAACCATAGAATCTATATTATGGGTGTGGAACAACTTAACCATAGAATCTATATTATGGGTGTGGAACAACTTAACCATAGAATCTATATTATGGGTGTGGAACAACTTAACCCTGGAATCTATATTATGGGTGTGGAACAACTTAACCATAGAATCTATATTATGGGTGTGGAACAACTTAACCCTGGAATCTATATTATGGGTGTGGAACAACTTAACACTGGAATCTATATTATGGGTGTGGAACAAGTTAACCATAGAATCTATATTATGGGTGTGGAACAACTTAACCATAGAATCTATATTATGGGTGTGGAACAACTTAACCCTGGAATCTATATTATGGGTGTGGAACAACTTAACACTGGAATCTATATTATGGGTGTGGAACAAGTTAACCATATAATCTATATTATGGGTGTGGAACAACTTAACCATAGAATCTATATTATGGGTGTGGAACAACTTAACCATAGAATCTATATTATGGGTGTGGAACAACTTAACACTGGAATCTATATTATGGGTGTGGAACAACTTAACACTGGAATCTATATTATGGGTGTGGAACAAGTTAACCATATAATCTATATTATGGGTGTGGAACAACTTAACACTGGAATCTATATTATGGGTGTGGAACAAGTTAACCATATAATCTATATTATGGGTGTGGAACAACTTAACACTGGAATCTATATTATGGGTGTGGAACAAGTTAACCATATAATCTATATTATGGGTGTGGAACAACTTAACCATATAATCTATATTATGGGTGTGGAACAACTTAACCATAGAATCTATATTATGGGTGTGGAACAACTTAACACTGGAATCTATATTATGGGTGTGGAACAACTTAACCATAGAATCTATATTATGGGTGTGGAACAACTTAACCATAGAATCTGTATTATGGGTGTGGAACAACTTAACACTGGAATCTATATTATGGGTGTGGAACAACTTAACACTGGAATCTATATTATGGGTGTGGAACAAGTTAACCATAGAATCTATATTATGGGTGTGGAACAACTTAACACTGGAATCTATATTATGGGTGTGGAACAACTTAACCCTGGAATCTATATTATGGGTGTGGAACAACTTAACCCTGGAATCTATATTATGGGTGTGGAACAACTTAACCATAGAATCTATATTATGGGTGTGGAACAACTTAACCCTGGAATCTATATTATGGGTGTGGAACAACTTAACCCTAGAATCTATATTATGGGTGTGGAACAACTTAACCCTAGAATCTATATTATGGGTGTGGAACAACTTAACCCTGGAATCTATATTATGGGTGTGGAACAACTTAACCCTAGAATCTATATTATGGGTGTGGAACATCTTAACCCTGGAATCTATATTATGGGTGTGGAACAACTTAACCATAGAATCTATATTATGGGTGTGGAACAACTTAACCATAGAATCTATATTATGGGTGTGGAACAACTTAACACTGGAATCTATATTATGGGTGTGGAACAACTTAACCATAGAATCTATATTATGGGTGTGGAACAACGTAACACTGGAATCTATATTATGGGTGTGGAACAAGTTAACCATAGAATCTATATTATGGGTGTGGAACAACGTAACACTGGAATCTATATTATGGGTGTGGAACAAGTTAACCATAGAATCTATATTATGGGTGTGGAACAACTTAACACTGGAATCTATATTATGGGTGTGGAACAAGTTAACCATAGAATCTATATTATGGGTCTGGAACAAGTTAACCATAGAATCTATATTATGGGTGTGGAACAACTTAACACTGGAATCTATATTATGGGTGTGGAACAAGTTAACCATAGAATCTATATTATGGGTGTGGAACAACTTAACCATAGAATCTATATTATGGGTGTGGAACAACTTAACACTGGAATCTATATTATGGGTGTGGAACAAGTTAACCATAGAATCTATATTATGGGTGTGGAACAACTTAACCATAGAATCTATATTATGGGTGTGGAACAACTTAACACTGGAATCTATATTATGGGTGTGGAACAACTTAACACTGGAATCTATATTATGGGTGTGGAACAACTTAACACTGGAATCTATATTATGGGTGTGGAACAACTTAACCCTGGAATCTATATTGAACAAAAATATCAATGAAACATGTAAAATGTTGTTTACATATTTCATGATCTGATATAAAATATCTAATCAATCTGGATCCCTGAAGTGACCCTCGTTACAGTAGGGGCTCTAATCAATCTGGATCCCTGAAGTGACCCTCGTTACAGTAGGGGCTCTAATCAATCTGGATCCCTGAAGTGACCCTCGTTACAGTAGGGGCTCTAATCAATCTGGATCCCTGAAGTGACCCTCTTTACAGTAGGGGCTCTAATCAATCTGGGTTACTGAAGTGACCCTCGTTACAGTAGGGGCTCTAATCAATCTGGATCCCTGAAGTGACCCTCTTTACAGTAGGGGCTCTAATCAATCTGGGTTACTGAAGTGACCCTCGTTACAGTAGGGGCTCTAATCAATCTGGGTTACTGAAGTGACCCTCGTTACAGTAGGGGCTCTAATCAATCTGGATCCCTGAAGTGACCCTCGTTACAGTAGGGGCTCTAATCAATCTGGGTCCCTGAAGTGACCCTCAATCTGGATCCCTGTTTACAGTAGGGGCTCTAATCAATCTGGATCCCTGAAGTGACCCTCGTTACAGTAGGGGCTCTAATCAATCTGGATCCCTGAAGTGACCCTCGTTACAGTAGGGGCTCTAATCAATCTGGATCCCTGAAGTGACCCTCGTTACAGTAGGGGCTCTAATCAATCTGGATCCCTGAAGTGACCCTCGTTACAGTAGGGGCTCTAATCAATCTGGATCCCTGAAGTGACCCTCGTTACAGTAGGGGCTCTAATCAATCTGGATCCCTGAAGTGACCCTCGTTACAGTAGGGGCTCTAATCAATCTGGATCCCTGAAGTGACCCTCGTTACAGTAGGGGCTCTAATCAATCTGGATCCCTGAAGTGACCCTCGTTACAGTAGGGGCTCTAATCAATCTGGATCACTGAAGTGACCCTCGTTACAGTAGGGGCTCTAATCAATCTGGGTCCCTGAAGTGACCCTCGTTACAGTAGGGGCTCTAATCAATCTGGATCCCTGAAGTGACCCTCGTTACAGTAGGGGCTCTAATCAATCTGGATCCCTGAAGTGACCCTCGTTACAGTAGGGGCTCTAATCAATCTGGATCCCTGAAGTGACCCTCGTTACAGTAGGGGCTCTAATCAATCTGGATCCCTGAAGTGACCCTCGTTACAGTAGGGGCTCTAATCAATCTGGATCCCTGAAGTGACCCTCGTTACAGTAGGGGCTCTAATCAATCTGGATCCCTGAAGTGACCCTCGTTACAGTAGGGGCTCTAATCAATCTGGATCACTGAAGTGACCCTCGTTACAGTAGGGGCTCTAATCAATCTGGATCCCTGAAGTGACCCTCGTTACAGTAGGGGCTCTAATCAATCTGGATCCCTGAAGTGACCCTCGTTACAGTAGGGGCTCTAATCAATCTGGATCCCTGAAGTGACCCTCGTTACAGTAGGGGCTCTAATCAATCTGGGTTACTGAAGTGACCCCTCGTTACAGTAGGGGCTCTAATCAATCTGGATCCCTGAAGTGACCCTCGTTACAGTAGGGGCTCTAATCAATCTGGATCCCTGAAGTGACCCTCGTTACAGTAGGGGCTCTAATCAATCTGGATCACTGAAGTGACCCTCGTTACAGTAGGGGCTCTAATCAATCTGGATCCCTGAAGTGACCCTCGTTACAGTAGGGGCTCTAATCAATCTGGATCCCTGAAGTGACCCTCGTTACAGTAGGGGCTCTAATCAATCTGGATCACTGAAGTGACCCTCGTTACAGTAGGGGCTCTAATCAATCTGGATCCCTGAAGTGACCCTCGTTACAGTAGGGGCTCTAATCAATCTGGATCCCTGAAGTGACCCTCGTTACAGTAGGGGCTCTAATCAATCTGGATCCCTGAAGTGACCCTCGTTACAGTAGGGGCTCTAATCAATCTGGGTTACTGAAGTGACCCTCGTTACAGTAGGGGCTCTAATCAATCTGGATCCCTGAAGTGACCCTCGTTACAGTAGGGGCTCTAATCAATCTGGATCCCTGAAGTGACCCTCGTTACAGTAGGGGCTCTAATCAATCTGGATCCCTGAAGTGACCCTCGTTACAGTAGGGGCTCTAATCAATCTGGATCCCTGAAGTGACCCTCGTTACAGTAGGGGCTCTAATCAATCTGGATCCCTGAAGTGACCCTCGTTACAGTAGGGGCTCTAATCAATCTGGGTTACTGAAGTGACCCTCGTTACAGTAGGGGCTCTAATCAATCTGGATCCCTGAAGTGACCCTCGTTACAGTAGGGGCTCTAATCAATCTGGATCCCTGAAGTGACCCTCGTTACAGAAGGGGCTCTAATCAATCTGGGTTACTGAAGTGACCCTCGTTACAGAAGGGGCTCTAATAAATCTGGATCGCTGAAGGGTTGCAGATTGCGCCATAAAAATGTAGAGTTAATTTCCGATTGAGCCGACGTATGCCGGGTATACCGTGAATACTGTCTATGCTAATGTGAGAACGTTGCCTTTAAATTACAACCACGCTGTAAAACTAATTGAATAGATCCATAGGTCAATTAACACAACCACAACACAAAACAACGTGATAAATTAAATACTTTGTTTGTAGCCGGAAAAAATAAAGGAAATTCAAAAGATTATTTGACCTATGAAGATTTTCAACATCAGCAGCTGGTCTGCTGCTACGGTAATGTAGCTTGACTGATCAGCTGGGCTGCTGCTACGGTAATGTAGCTTGACTGATCAGCTGGGCTGCTGCTATGGTAATGTAGCTTGACTGATCAGCTGTGGTCTGCTGCTACGGTAATGTAGCTTGACTGATCAGCTGGTCTGCCGCTACGGTAATGTAGCTTGACTGATCAGCTGGTCTGCCGCTACGGTAATGTAGCTTGACTGATCAGCTGGTCTGCCGCTACGGTAATGTAGCTTGACTGATCAGCTGGTCTGCTGCTACGGTAATGTAGCTTGACTGATCAGCTGGGCTGCTGCTACGGTAATGTAGCTTGACTGATCAGCTGTGGTCTGCTGCTACGGTAATGTAGCTTGACTGATCAGCTGGTCTGCCGCTACGGTAATGTAGCTTGACTGATCAGCTGGTCTGCCGCTACGGTAATGTAGCTTGACTGATCAGCTGGGCTGCTGCTACGGTAATGTAGCTTGACTGATCAGCTGGTCTGCTGCTACGGTAATGTAACTTGACTGATCAGCTGTGGTCTGCTGCTTATGGAGTGCTGCCATCAGAACCACATCAGAACCCCATAAGAACCACATCAGAACTCCATAAGAACCACATCAGAACTCCATCAGAACCCCATAAGAACCACATCAGAACTCCATCAGAACTCCATAAGAACCACATCAGAACCCCATCAGAACTCCATAAGAACCACATCAGAACTCCATCAGAACCCCATCAGAACTCCATAAGAACCACATCAGAACCCCATCAGAACTCTATCAGAACCCCATCAGAACTCCACCAGAACCCCATCAGAACCGCATCAGAACCACATCAGAACTCCATCAGAACCCCATTGGAACCCCATCAGAACCCCACCGGAACCACATCAGAACTACATCAGAACTCCATAAGAACTACATCAGAACTCCATCAGAACCCCATCAGAACCCCATAAGAACCACATCAGAACTCCATCAGAACTCCATAAGAACCACATCAGAACCCCATCAGAACTCCATAAAAACCCCATCAGAACTCCATAAGAACCACATCAGAACTCCATCAGAACTCCATCAGAACCCCATCAGAACCACATCAGAACTCCATCAGAACCCCATCAGAACCCCATCAGAACCCCACCGGAACCGCATCAGAACCACAACAGAACCCCATCAGAACCACATCAGAACCGCATCAGAACTCCACCAGAGCCCCATCAGAACCCCATCAGAACCCCACCAGAACCCCATCAGAACCACATCAGAACTCCATCAGAACCACATCAGAACCGCATCAGAACTGCATCAGAACCCCACCAGAACCCCACCAGAACCCCATCAGGAATTGCAGCTCTGTCTCAGGTTCTGTTGTTGTGCAGTGGTTGCACAGCCTTTCCTCTACATGGAGCCAGGTTTTCCTGTTGTGCAGTGGTTGCACAGCCTTTCCTCTACAGGGAGCCAGGATTTCCTGTTGTGCAGTGGTTGCACAGCCTTTCCTCTACAGGGAGCCAGGATTTCCTGTTGTTCAGTGGTTGCACAGCCTTTCCTCTACAGGGAGCCAGGTTCTGCTGTTGTGCAGTGGTTGAACAGCCTTTCCTCTACAGGGACCAGGTTCTGTTGTTGTGCAGTGGTTGCACAGCCTTTCCTCTACATGGAGCCAGGTTTTCCTGTTGTGCAGTGGTTGCACAGCCTTTCCTCTACAGGGAGCCAGGTTCTACTGTTGTGCAGTGGTTGCACAGCCTTTCCTCTACAGGGAGCCAGGATTTCCTGTTGTTCAGTGGTTGCACAGCCTTTCCTCTACAGGGAGCCAGGTTCTGCTGTGGTGCAGTGGTTGAACAGCCTTTCCTCTACAGGGAGCCAGGTTTTCCTGTGTCTACCCTTCTCAATGACAAGGCTGTGCTCACTGAGCCTGTACTTTGTCAAGGTTTTTCTAAGGTTTTGATCAGTAACCATGGTCAAATAGTTAGCAACGGTGTACTGTCGATTTAGGGCCAGATAGCACTGCATTTTGCCTTGTATTTGTGCTTGTGTTTCCCAATAAGCAATATAGTTTTGTTTTGACTGTGTGTTACGTTCCCCAGTTTATGTGTTGTAGTTTGTGTTTGAGCATGTGTTTATTTCAGGAAATGGCTTCCTGAAATCCATCAAGCAGCTGATTGGTCGACTCCAGGGCTAATTGGAGAGCTGACCCCGCCCCCTCGTCAAGACAGCTGTCTCCAATTACCCATTCCATCTGAAGATATATAAAAGCCAGAGTTCTGTTCAGGAGAGAGAATTTTCCTGGAAGTAGATTTGCTAGAGAGAATTTTGTAAGAAAGAGATTTTGCAGGAAAGAGATTTTGCAGGAAAGAGATTTTGCAGGAAAGAGATTTTGCAGGGAGTTCATTGCTGGGAGTTCATTGCTGAGAGTTCATTGCTGAGAGTTCATTGCTGAGAGTTCATTGCTGAGAGTTCATTGCTGAGAGTTCATTGCTGAGAGTTCATTGCTGGGAGTTCATTGCTGGGAGTTCATTGCTGGGAGTTCATTGCTGGGAGTTCATTGCTGGGAGTTCATTGCTGGGAGTTCATTGCTGGGAGTTCATTGCTGGGAGTTCATTGCTGGGAGTTCATTGCTGGGAGTTCATTGCTGGGAGTTCATTGCTGGGAGTTCATTGCTGGGAGTTCATTGCTGGGAGTTGGTATGTTTTGTTTGTTGCTCAGATAGAGCTTATTTGATGTCCTTAGTTTGTTTGTGAAATTGTTTAATATTCTGTTTCATTTGTTCCCAGGGGGAAAGGGGAAGGCACCTAGGGAGTGCTTAGGCAAGAGGCCCGCGGGCATACATCACCCGTAGTATATTGGCTGTCTAGGCACACTAGGTAAGACCTGGGTGGACCACCCCCTGTATTTTGGTTAGGGCACCAGGTGGTGCTAAATTAGGTAAGTAGTGGGTAGGCAGGTAAGATAGGAGAGGGGGGGGCTTTGAGATTTACTGTCTTTGCTTTGGTTCCGTCCAGCCCCTTTTCCCCATATTACCGTGTGAAGGAATAAAGTCCTTGTAAACGGTACCACATTCTATCTGTTGTCGTCCTTACTCACCCCTACAGTCCAGACCTTTTTCACTTCACGGAGAGTTTAGTTGTAGCAGGGTGTTGCGTTCCCTCTTCATAGAGGCGTGCTTAACAGATAGTGTGGTCTACAGCTTATCATGAGATACTCTACCTCAGACGAGCAAAACCTTGAGACTTCCTTAGATATCGTGCACCAGCTATTGTTTACAAATATGCAAAGGCCCTCGCCCCATGTCTGTCCAGAGGCTGCTATTCTGTCCTGCTGATCGAGTGTAACCCGCCAGTTGTATGTTCTTAATGTGTTTGTTCAGCCACAACTCGGAGAAACATAAAATATTACAAAATATTACATTCCACATGTGTTATTTCATGATGTAGAAAATAGTAAAAATAAAGAAAAACCCTTGAATGAGTAGGTGTTCTAAAACTTTTGACTGGTACTGTATAATATACATTACTGTTCAAAAGTTTGGTGTCACTTCGAAATGTCCTTGTTTTTGAAAGAAAAGTTTTTAAAAATTGTCCATTCAAATACAATAAAATAGATCAGAAATACAGTGTAGACATTGTAAATGACTATTGTAGGTGGAAACGGCAGATTTTTAATGTAATATCTACATAGGCGTACAGAGGCCCATTATCAGCCACCATCACTCCTGTGTTCCAATGGCACGTTGTGTTAGCTAATCCAAGTACAGAGGCCCATTATCAGCAACCATCACTCCTGTGTTCCAATGGCACGTTGTGTTAGCTAATCCAAGTACAGAGGCCCATTATCAGCAACCATCACTCCTGTGTTCCAATGGCACGTTGTGTTAGCTAATCCAAGTACAGAGGCCCATTATCAGCAACCATCACTCCTGTGTTCCAATGGCACGTTGTGTTAGCTAATCCAAGTTTATCATTTTAAAAGGCTAATTTGATCATTAGAAAACCCTTTTGCAATTGTTAGCACAGCTGAAAACTGTTGTTGTGATTAAAGAAGCAATTAAACTGGCCTTCTTTAGACTAGTTGAGTATCTGGAGCATCAGCTTCTGTGGGTTCGACTACAGGCTCAAAATGGCCAGAAACAAAGACTTTCTTCTAAAACTCGTCAGTCGATTCTTGTTCTGAGAAATGAAGGCTACTCCATGCAACAAATTTCCAAGAAACTGAAGATCTGGTACAACACTGTGTACTACCCCCTTCTCAGAACAGAGCAAACTGGCTCTAAACATTTTATTTTAAAATGTATTTCACCTTTATTTAACCAGGTAGGCCAGATCACCTTTATTTAACCAGGTAGATCAGATCACCTTTATTTAACCAGGTAGGCCAGATCACCTTTATTTAACCAGATCACCTTTATTTAACCAGATCACCTTTATTTAACCAGGTAGACCAGATCACCTTTATTTAACCAGGTAGGCCAGATCACCTTTATTTAACCAGGTAGATCAGATCACCTTTATTTAACCAGATCACCTTTATTTAACCAGGTAGACCAGATCACCTTTATTTAACCAGGTAGGCCAGATCACCTTTATTTAACCAGGTAGGCCAGATCACCTTTATTTAACCAGGTAGGCCAGATCACCTTTATTTAACCAGGTAGGCCAGATCACCTTTATTTAACCAGGTAGGCCAGATCACCTTTATTTAACCAGGTAGGCCAGATCACCTTTATTTAACCAGGTAGGCCAGATCACCTTTATTTAACCAGGTAGGCCAGATCACCTTTATTTAACCAGGTAGGCCAGATCACCTTTATTTAACCAGGTAGGCCAGATCTCCTTTATTTAACCAGGTAGGCCAGATCACCTTTATTTAACCAGGTAGGCCAGATCACCTTTATTTAACCAGGTAGGCCAGATCACCTTTATTTAACCAGGTAGGCCAGATCACCTTTATTTAACCAGGTAGGCAAGATCACCTTTATTTAACCAGGTAGGCCAGATCACCTTTATTTAACCAGGTAGGCCAGTTGACAAAAAGTTCTTATTTACAACTGCAACCTGGCCAAGATAAAGCATAGCAGTGCGACACAAACAACAACACAAACAACAACACAAACAACAACACAAACAACAACACAGAGTTACACATGGAGTAAACAAACAACCAGATTAGAAATAAGAGTGGGAGGCCCCAGTGCAAAACTGAGCAAGAGGACAAGTACATTAGAGTGTCATATATTAGAGACGCCTCACAAGTCCTAAACTGGCAGCTTTATTAAATAGTACCCGCAAAACACCAGTCTCAACGTCAACAGTGAAGAGGCGACTCCGGGAAGCTGGCCTTCGAGGCAGAGGTCATCTGTCCAGTGTCTGTGTTCTTTTGCCCATCTTAATCTTTTCTTTTTAATGGCCAGTCTGTGATGTGGCTTTTTCTTTGTAACTCTGCCTAGTAGGGCCAGCATCCCGGAGCAACTGTTGATGTTGAGACTAGTGTATATATATACACTCCGGACTCCGACATTGCTCATCCTAATATTTATATATTTCTTCATTCTATTCATTGACTTTTTACATTTGTGTGTATTGTTGTGTATTGTAAAATTTGATTTAATTTATAAGTGGTTTAGATTTGGTATGGCCGAGCTGATCATAAACATCTATGTTTCACAAGTTTGGACAGCACAGTACATCACAATACTGTACTGTAGAGCACTGCAGAGCACCGTAGAGTACAGTAAAGCACCGTAGAGCACTGTAGAGTACAGTAGAGCACAGTAGAGTACAGTACATCACAATACTGTACAGTAGAGTACAGTAGAGTACAGTAGAGTACAGTAGAGTACAGTAGAGTACAGTACATCACAATACTGTACTGTAGAACACTAGAGTACTGTAGAGTACAGTAGAGTACAGTAGAGTACAAGAGTACAAGAGTACAAGAGCACTAGAGTACAGTAGAGCACTAGAGTACAGTAGAGCACTAGAGTACAGTAGAGTACAGTAGAGTACAGTAGAGTACAGTAGAGTACAGTAGAGCACTGTAGAGTAAAGAACAGTTAAGTATAGTGGACAGCATTGTACCCTACTTTACTTGAATGTACTGTACTCTACTGAACTATACTGTACTGTAGTGTACTCTACTGAACTATACTGTACTGTAGTGTACTCTACTGAACTGTACTGTAGTGTACTCTACTGAACTGTACTGTAGTGTAGTGCACTCTACTGAACTATACAGTACTGTACTGAATTAAACAATACAGTACTCTACTGAATTCTCCTGAATTAAACTGTACTGCACTGTACTGTACTGTGCTGTACTGAATTAAACTATACTCTACTGAATTAAAGTATATTGTACTGTACTGTACTGTACTGAATTAAACTATACTCTACTGAATTAAAGTATATTGTACTGTACTGTACTGTGTCCCACTGTACTGTGATGTTCAAACTTGTGAAACGTAGCCTAGACGTCTATAATTCGTTCAGATTCGAATCTGGTCCGCACCAAGCAAATGTGTACTGGTTTGGGGGGGCGGAGCTCATTAGAATAATACCCAACATACTTTGCAAGTTTTGTTTTCACAATTTAAAAAAATAAAAAACATTACAGAAACACATTACAGTCATAGCAAGAAAATAATTTATGTAACCACATTAGGTGGATTTCCCCCCAGAAGAAGTGAGGCCCCCCAGAAGAAGTGAGGCCCCCCAGAAGAAGTGAGGCCCCCCAGAAGAAGTGAGGCCCCCCAGAAAAAGTGAGGCCCCCCAGAAAAAGTGAGGCCCCCAGAAAAAGTGAGGCCCCCAGAAAAAGTGAGGCCCCCAGAAAAAGTGAGGCCCCCAGAAAAGTGAGGCCCCCAGAAAAAGTGAGGCCCCCCAGAAAAAGTGAGGCCCCCAGAAAAAGTGAGGCCCCCAGAAAAAGTGAGGCCCCCAGAAAAAGTGAGGCCCCCCAGAAAAAGTGAGGCCCCTCAGAAAAAGTGAGACCCCAGAAAAAGTGAGGCCCCTCAGAAAAAGTGAGGCCCTCCAGAAAAAGTGAGGCCCCTCAGAAAAAGTGAGGCCCTCCA
>NC_060182.1:2796818-2799318 GCF_021184085.1 Oncorhynchus gorbuscha | reverse complement strand
CAGGCAAGTCAGTTAAGAACACATTCTTATTTTCAATGACGGCCTGGGAACAGTGGGTTAACTGCCTGTTCAGGGGCAGAACGACAGATTTGTACCTTGTCAGCTCGGGGTCTGAACTCGCAACCTTCCGGTTACTAGTCCAACGCTCTAACCACTAGGCTAAGCTGCCGACATCGCAATACCCCATAATGACATCACAATACCCCATAATGACATCACAATACCCCATAATGACATCACAATACCCCATAATGACATCTCAATATCCCATAATGACATCACAATACCCCATAATGACATCACAATACCCCATAATGACATCACAATACCCCATAATGACATCTCAATATCCCATAATGACATCACAATACCCCATAATGACAAAGTGTAATATTTTTTTAAACTTTTTTTGTGCAGTTTAATTACAAATGAATTACTGAAATGCCTTGAGTCAAATAAGTATTTCACCGTTTTTCTATGGCAACATAAGTTCAGGAGTAAAAATGTGCTTAAACAAGTCACATAATAAGTTTCATGACTCACTCTGTGGTCTCACTCTGTGGACTCACTCTGTGGACTCATTCTGTATACTCACTCTGTGGACTCACTCTGTGGTCTCACTCTGTGGTCTCACTCTGTGGTCTCACTCTGTGGACTCACTCTGTGGACTCCCTCTGTGGACTCATTCTGTATACTGACTCTGTGGTCTCACTCTGTGGACTCACTCTGTGGACTCACTCTGTGGACTCACTCTGTGGACTCCCTCTGTGGACTCATTCTGTATACTGACTCTGTGGTCTCACTCTGTGGACTCACTCTGTGGACTCTCTCTGTGGACTCCCTCTGTGGACTCACTCTGTGGACTCCCTCTGTGGACTCATTCTGTATACTGACTCTGTGGTCTCACTCTGTGGTCTCACTCTGTGGACTCACTCTGTGGACTCACTCTGTGGACTCCCTCTGTGGACTCATTCTGTATACTGACTCTGTGGTCTCACTCTGTGGTCTCACTCTGTGGACTCACTCTGTGGACTCACTCTGTGGACTCATTCTGTATACTGACTCTGTGGTCTCACTCTGTGGTCTCACTCTGTGGACTCCCTCTGTGGACTCATTCTGTATACTGACTCTGTGGTCTCACTCTGTGGACTCTCTCTGTGGACTCATTCTGTGGACTCACTCATATACAAATCTGATTCCTGGCCATGCACCTTGTGTCTGAACGGTCAAATCTGATTCCTGGCCATGCACCTTGTGTCTGAACGGTCAAATCTGATTCCTGGCCATGCACCTTGTGTCTGAACGGTCAAATCTGATTCCTGGCCATGCACCTTGTGTCTGAACGGTCAAATCTGATTCCTGGCCATGCACCTTGTGTCTGAACGGTCAAATCTGATCCCTGGCCATGCACCTTGTGTCTGAACGGTCAAATCTGATCCCTGGCCATGCACCTTGTGTCTGAATGGTCAAATCTGATTCCTGGCCATGCACCTTGCTTGCTTGGCTCCCTGCTTGTGTCTTCAGACCACTACAACTCTCTGTTGGCTGGGCTGGCTGCTTGTGTCTTCAAACCACTACAACTCTCTGTTGGCTGGGCTGGCTGCTTGTGTCTTCAAACCACTACAACTCAACAAGTTTTCTCATGTTATCCCATTCCTCTGCACACTCCACTGGTTTCCAGTGGAAGCTCCACTACAAGACCCCGGTGCAACAGGAACTGGCCAACTCTACCTTCAGGATATGCTCAGTTCTACCACGTCTGGTCTCTTGGTTTTCACACCTTTACGACTGGGATATGTGGTCTCACCTAGCTATCTGAATATACTAACTACTGGGATATGTGGTCTCACCTAGCTATCTGAATATACTAACTACTGGGATATGTGGTCTCACCTAGCTATCTGAATATACTAACTACTGGGATATGTGGTCTCACCTAGCTATCTGAATATACTAACTACTGGGATATGTGGTTGTCCCACCTAGCTATCTGAATATACTAACTACTGGGATATGTGGTCTCACCTAGCTATCTGAATATACTAACTACTGGGATATGTGGTTGTCCCACCTAGCTATCTGAATATACTAACTACTGGGATATGTGGTCTCACCTAGCTATCTGAATATACTAACTACTGGGATATGTGGTTGTCTCACCTAGCTATCTGAATATACTAACTACTGTGATATGTGGTTGTCTCACCTAGCTATCTGAATATACTAACTACTGCGATATGTGGTTGTCCCACCTAGCTATCTGAATATACTAACTACTGGGATATGTGGTTGTCTCACCTAGCTATCTGAATATACTAACTACTGTGATATGTGGTTGTCTCACCTAGCTATCTGAAGATGAATATACTAACTACTGTGATATGTGGTTGTCCACCTAGCTATCTGAAGATGAATATACTAACTACTGTGATATGTGGTTGTCTCACCTAGCTATCTGAATATACTAACTACTGTGATATGTGGTTGTCCCACCTAGCTA
>NC_060182.1:2749318-2791818 GCF_021184085.1 Oncorhynchus gorbuscha | reverse complement strand
TAGAGAAATATATTATAAAGATTTTATAGAGAGATATACTATAGAGAGATATATTATAGAGACATATTATAGAGAGATTTATTATAGAGACATATTATAGAGATTTTATAGAGAGACATATTATAGATATATTATAGAGAGATATATTATTAAGAGATATATTATTGAGAAATATATTATAGAGAGATATATTATAGAGAAATATATTATAGAGAGATATATTATAGAAACATTAGAGAGATCTATTATATAGAGATATATTATAGAGATATTATAGAGAGATATATTATAGAGATATTATAGAGAGATATATTATAGAGATATTATAGAGAGATATATTATAGAGAGATATATTATAGAGAGATATATTATAGAGATATTATAGAGAGATATATTATAGAGATATTATAGAGAGATATATTATAGAGATATTATAGAGAGATATATTATAGAGATATATTATAGAGAAATATATTATAGAGAGATATATTATAGAGAGATATATTATAGAGAAATATATTATAGAGAGATATATTATAGAGAAATATATTATAGAGAGATATATTATAGAGAAATATATTATAGAGAGATATATTATAGAGAGATATATTATAGAGAAATATATTATAGAGAGATATATTATAGAGAAATATATTATAGAGAAATATATTATAGAGAGATATATTATAGAGAGATATATTATAGAGAAATATTATAGAGAGATATATTATAGAGAGAGATATTATAGAGAAATATATTATAGAGAGATATATTATAGAGAAATATATTATAGAGAGATATATTATAGAGAGATATATTATAGAGAGATATATTATAGAGAGATATATTATAGAGAGATATATTATAGAGAGATATATTATAGAGAGATATATTATAGAGAGATATATTATAGAGAGATATTATAGAGAGATATATTATAGAGAGAGATATTATAGAGATATAGAGATATATATTATAGAGACATATATTAGAGATATTATAGAGAGAGATATTATAGATATATGATACACGGTTGACTATTTCTGTAGTGCTCAGTTGACTGAAGTCCAGTCAATCCAACCACCTCCTATATTGTCCCTGGTTTCCAGAAAGAGGTGCGTCGCCAGAAGCAGAAGTACCGTGAGCGACTGAAGCACAGTGAGAGGGGTGGCGGGGGCGGCGGCGAGGCTCGGGGGGACAGTGGTGGAGGAGGAGGGGGGATGAGACAGTGCTTGGGACCAGGGTGTGTGGAGGTCGCCAGGGCTGGCTCCAAATACTGCTCAGAGGACTGCGGCATGAAACTGGCTACCAAGTAAGAGGAATTACTTATTAAACACACAACAGAGTCATTCACGAAAACAATGTACTGTCAATTAAGTAGCAAACCCTTAATCAATGTAAAATATTTATTGTCTGAATCACTTAACGTTATGTTAAAACAGTTTTAAAAAATGTTTTATCACAAACAGAATATAGTCTTTAAATGCATTGATTGGGCCTGTTTGTCTGATGAGTGTAGGAAACTTGTAGGAAACTTGAAGGAAACTTGTAGGAAACTTGTAGGAAACTTGAAGGAAACTTGTAGGAAACTTGTAGGAAACTTGAAGGAAACTTGTAGGAAACTTGAAGGAAACTTGAAGGAAACTTGAAGGAAACTTGTAGGAAACTTGAAGGAAACTTGTAGGAAACTTGAAGGAAACTTGAAGGAAACTTGAAGGAAACTTGTAGGAAACTTGAAGGAAACTTGAAGGAAACTTGTAGGAAACTTGTAGGAAACTTGTAGGAAACTTGTAGGAAACTTGAAGGAAACTTGAAGGAAACTTGTAGGAAACTTGAAGGAAACTTGAAGGAAACGTGTAGGAAACTTGTAGGAAACTTGTAGGAAACTTGAAGGAAACTTGAAGGAAACTTGTAGGAAACTTGTAGGAAACTTGTAGGAAACATGATGAGAGTAGGACACTTGAAGGAAACTTGAAGGAAACTTGTAGGAAACTTGAAGGAAACTTGAAGGAAACTTGAAGGAAACTTGTAGGAAACTTGTAGGAAACTTGAAGGAAACTTGAAGGAAACTTGTAGGAAACTTGAGGAAACTTGAAGGAAACTTGAAGGAAACTTGTAGGAAACTTGAAGGAAACGTGTAGGAAACTTGTAGGAAACTTGTAGGAAACTTGAAGGAAACTTGAAGGAAACTTGTAGGAAACTTGTAGGAAACTTGTAGGAAACATGATGAGAGTAGGACACTTGAAGGAAACTTGAAGGAAACTTGAAGGAAACTTGTAGGAAACTTGTAGGAAACTTGTAGGAAACTTGAAGGAAACTTGATGAGAGTAGGACACTTGAAGGAAACTTGTAGGAAACTTGAAGGAAACTTGAAGGAAACTTGTAGGAAACTTGAAGGAAACTTGAAGGAAACTTGTAGGACACCTTTTGGACATGTATCTGTTTCCATCTGTCTCTCTGCCCGTCCTTATGTCCCCCACCAACCAGCCGTATCTATGAGAATACAGCAGCGACAGCAGGCTCCCTGCCTTCAGAAAGTATTCAGACCCCTTGACTTACTCCACATTTTACCGTGATACAGCCATCTACACACAATAAAGTAATGACCAAGTGTTTTTGTTGTATTTTTGTATTTTTGTATTTTTTTCCCATTTTTTTTCTTCTTGTTTTTCAATCAAAAAAATAAAACAAAACACATCAATTATAAATAATATAATCAAAATAGAATATCTAACAAAACAAACATATTTCCAGCTTTAGCTGAGACGGCTAACAAATAAATGTGTCTTACACAACATGTGTATACACTCCTTTCCCTAATCACTGCATTCACTCTGTTTGAGATGTAGTTGAGTAGTGGAGACCAGAGTTTATCAAACCCTGTCTCTTGTGGAGGTCATAAGTGAGCTTTTCAAGAGGGAGGAAGTCAACAATCTGGTCAATCCACATTTTAAATGATGAGAGAAGAATTAGAAGCCCACAGCTGGAAAAAATATATTTCTTAGTAAAATATGTGATAGTCATAAACACATTTTCTCTGTCTGGATCAAGAACAAAGTCCTGAGACACGGGATCATATCAATCTGTTCATCTAGTATGTTCTGTGCAGCAGTATGTATAGTTTGCCAAAATATGGTAACCTCTCTACAACTCTAAAACACATAGGTTCCGCTTTCAGAGGTACATCTTTTACAATCAGGTTAATCGTCTATTCATTCTATGGAGTCTCACTGGGGTGTAATAAAATGTGTATTGCATTTTAAAATCAGATTCATCAGGCTACCCTACCACCTCTACACTCTAACCACTAGGCTACCTGCCTCCTCTACACTCTAACCACTAGGCTACCTGCCTCCTCTACACTCTAACCACTAGGCTACCTGCCTCCTCTACACTCTAACCACTAGGCTACCTGCCTCCTCTACACTCTAACCACTAGGCTACCTGCCACCTCTACACTCTAACCACTAGGCTACCTGCCACCTCCACACTCTAACCACTAGGCTACCCTACCTCCTCTACACTCTAACCACTAGGCTACCTGCCACCTCTACACTCTAACCACTAGGCTACCTGCCACCTCTACACTCTAACCACTAGGCTACCTGCCACCTCCACACTCTAACCACTAGGCTACCCTACCTCCTCTACACTCTAACCACTAGACTACCTACCTCCTCTACACTCTAACCACTAGGCTACCCTGGGTACTATTCGTGTTGTTGTTTGTTTAGTGTTTTCCAATTTTCCCAGAAGTTGTTAGATTCCATGAATTCTTCAGTTTCATACAGTTTCTGACATGCTGTTCCTTCTTTTTCCGTAGTGTATTTCTGTATTGTTTTAGTGATTCACCATAGTGAAGGCGTAGACTCAGGTTTTCCGGGTCTCTATGTTTTTGGTTGGACAGGTTTCTTAATTTGTTTCTTAGGTTTTTGCATTCTTCATCAAACCATTTGCCATTGTTGTTAATTTTCTTAGGTTGTCTGTTTGACATTTTTTAGATTTGATAGGGAAGCTGAGAGGTCAAATATACTGTTTAGGTTTTCTACTGCCAAGTTTACACCTTCACTATAACAGTGAAACAATTTGTCCAGGAAATTGTCTCTCTGTCCCCCTCCCACCAGTCGTATCTATGAGATCTTACCCCACCATCTGTTCTGTCTATTCTCTCTCTTTCTCTCTCTCTCTATATATATCTATATCTTTCACTCTCTATCTCTCTTTATCTTTCTCTCTATCTTTCTCTATCTCTCTCCATCTCTTTCGCATTCTCTTTCTCTCTCTATATATATATCTATATCTTTCACTCTCTATCTCTCTATCTCTATCTCTTTCTCTCTCTCTCTCCATCTCTTTCGCGTTCTCTTTCTCTCTCTATATCTCTCTCTGTCTCTGTCTCTCTGTCCCCACCAGTCGTATCTATGAGATCTTGCCTCAGAGGATACAGCAGTGGCAGCAGTCTCCCTGTATAGCCGAGGAGCAGGGCAAGAGGCTGCTGGAGCGAATCAGGAGAGATCAGCAGTCAGCCCGCCTGAGACTCACGGACATGGAGAAACGCTTCCACGAGCTGGAGGGGATCATCGCCAAGGCTAAGCAACAGGTGGTGCAACAGGACGAAGAGGTGAGAGAGAGAGAGAGAGAGAGAGAGAGAGAGAGAGAGAGAGAGAGAGAGAGAGAGAGAGAGAGAGAGAGAGAGAGAGAGAGAGAGAGAGAGAGAGAGAGAGAGAGAGAGAGAGAGAGAGAGAGAGAGAGAGAGAGAGAGAGAGAGAGAGAGAGAGAGAGAGAGAGAGAGAGAGAGAGAGAGAGAGAGAGAGAGAGAGACATATACACAGCCTCATACACAGCCTCATACACAGCCTCATACACAGCCTCATACACAGCCTCATACACTTTGCACTTTGTTTTATATATTTGTTGCTCTCTTTTAGGTGAATGAGGCAGAAGGGGACACAGATACAGACCTGCAGATATTCTGCGTGTCCTGCAGTCACCCCGTCAACCCCAAGGTGGCGCTAAGACACATGGAGAGATGCTACGCTAAGGTCAGTAGGTCAAAAACATTTCAGCAGCAATGTGTTGTAATAAAACTGTGCTGTATTAAATGTGTTGTTTTCCTTGTGCAGTATGAGAGCCAGACCTCCTTCGGCTCCATGTACCCCACACGCATCGAAGGGTAAGGACCAATCCCACCGGCAACATCACCTACGACTGACACCAAATGTCAATGAAATTGATGGAAAATTGTTACATTTACATTCTAGTCATTTATCCACAGTGACATAAATTTAGTATATTCATTTTCAGATAGCTAGGTGAGACAACCACATATCACAGTAGTTAGTATATTCATCTTCAGATAGCTAGGTGAGACAACCACATATCACAGTAGTTAGTATATTCATCTTCAGATAGCTAGGTGGGACAACCACCTATCACAGTAGTTAGTATATTCATCTTCAGATAGCTAGGTGAGACAACCACATATCACAGTAGTTAGTATATTCATCTTCAGATAGCTAGGTGAGACAACCACATATCACAGTAGTTAGTATATTCATCTTCAGATAGCTAGGTGAGACAACCACCTATCACAGTAGTTAGTATATTCAGATAGCTAGGTGAGACAACCACATATCACAGTAGTTAGTATATTCAGATAGCTAGGTGGGACAACCACATATCACAGTAGTTAGTATATTCAGATAGCTAGGTGGGACAACCACATATCACAGTAGTTAGTATATTCATCTTCAGATAGCTAGGTGAGACAACCACATATCACAGTAGTTAGTATATTCAGATAGCTAGGTGAGACCACATATCCCAGTAGTTAGTATATTCAGATAGCTAGGAGGGACAACCACATATCCCAGTAGTTAGTATATTCAGATAGCTAGGTGGGACAACCACATATCACAGTAGTTAGTATATTCAGATAGCTAGGTGAGACAACCACATATCACAGTAGTTAGTATATTCAGATAGCTAGGTGAGACCACATATCCCAGTAGTTAGTATATTCAGATAGCTAGGTGAGACCACATATCCCAGTAGTTAGTATATTCAGATAGCTAGGTGAGACAACCACATATCACAGTAGTTAGTATTTTCAGATAGCTAGGTGGGACAACCACATATCACAGTAGTTAGTATATTCAGATAGCTAGGTGAGACAACCACATATCACAGTAGTTAGTATATTCAGATAGCTAGGTGAGACAACCACATATCACAGTAGTTAGTATATTCATCTTCAGATAGCTAGGTGAGACAACCACATATCACAGTAGTTAGTATATTTATCTTCAGATAGCTAGGTGAGACAACCACATATCACAGTAGTTAGTATATTCAGATAGCTAGGTGAGACAACCACATATCACAGTAGTTAGTATATTCAGATAGCTAGGTGAGACAACCACATATCCCAGTAGTTAGTATATTCAGATAGCTAGGTGAGACAACCACATATCACAGTAGTTAGTATATTCATCTTCAGATAGCTAGGTGAGACAACCACATATCACAGTAGTTAGTATATTCAGATAGCTAGGTGAGACAACCACATATCACAGTAGTTAGTATATTCATCTTCAGATAGCTAGGTGAGACAACCACATATCACAGTAGTTAGTATATTCAGATAGCTAGGTGGGACCACATATCACAGTAGTTAGTATATTCATCTTCAGATAGCTAGGTGAGACAACCACATATCCCAGTAGTTAGTATATTCAGATAGCTAGGTGAGACAACCACATATCCCAGTAGTTAGTAGTTAGTATTTTCAGATAGCTAGGTGAGACAACCACATATCACAGTAGTTAGTAGTTAGTATTTTCAGATAGCTAGGTGAGACAACCACATATCACAGTAGTTAGTAGTTAGTATTTTCAGATAGCTAGGTGAGACAACCACATATCACAGTAGTTAGTAGTTAGTATTTTCAGATAGCTAGGTGAGACAACCACATATCCCAGTAGTTAGTATATTCAGATAGCTAGGTGAGACAACCACATATCACAGTAGTTAGTATATTCAGATAGCTAGGTGGGACAACCACATATCACAGTAGTTAGTATATTCAGATAGCTAGGTGAGACCACCACATATCACAGTAGTTAGTATATTCAGATAGCTAGGTGGGACAACCACATATCACAGTAGTTAGTATATTCAGATAGCTAGGTGAGACCACCACATATCACAGTAGTTAGTATATTCAGATAGCTAGGTGGACAACCACATATCACAGTAGTTAGTATATTCAGATAGCTAGGTGGGACAACCACATATCACAGTAGTTAGTATATTCATATTCAGATAGCTAGGTGAGACAACCACATATCCCAGTAGTTAGTATATTCAGATAGCTAGGTGAGACAACCACATATCCTAGTAGTTAGTATATTCAGATAGCTAGGTGAGACAACCACATATCACAGTAGTTAGTATATTCAGATAGCTAGGTGAGACAACCACATATCACAGTAGTTAGTATATTCATCTTCAGATAGCTAGGTGGGACAACCACATATCCTAGTAGTTAATATATTCAGATAGCTAGGTGGGACAACCACATATCACAGTAGTTAGTATATTCAGATAGCTAGGTGAGACAACCACATATCACAGTAGTTAGTATATTCAGATAGCTAGGTGAGACAACCACATATCCCAGTAGTTAGTATATTCAGATAGCTAGGTGAGACAACCACATATCCTAGTAGTTAGTATATTCAGATAGCTAGGTGAGACAACCACATATCCCAGTAGAGCTGGGACGTGATCTACACCTACCACTGGTCTCAGGTATTTTACTGATATCGTAGCCTAAAGAAATGTGACGTTTGAAAGGAAATAGGTAATATGCTAATGGGAACAACCATGAATGTTAATACTACAACCATCAAACTAGTTGTAGTGCAGTCGTGGCCAAAAGTTTTGAGAATGACACAAATATTAATTTCCACAAAGTTTGCTGCTTGTCTTTACATATTTTTGTCAGCTGTTACTATTGTCACGCCTTGGTCTTAGTATTTTGTGTTTTCGTTATTTATTTGGTCAGGGTGTGACATGGGTTATTTTGGTGTGTTTTTGTCTTAGGGGTTTTGTGGGGTGTCTACGTAGTCTATGGCTGCCTGAGGCGGTTCTCAATCAGAGGCAGGTGTTTATCGTTGTCTCTGATTGGGAACCATATTTAGGCAGCCATATTCTTTGAGTGTTTGGTGGGTGATTGTTCCTGTCTTTGTGTTTGCACCAGATAGGGCTGTTTCGGTTTTCGTTATTTCATTTAGTTATTTTTGTAGTTTCTGTATATATAGTTTTCCTTCATTAAAATATCATGAATCATCATCACGCTGCATTTTGGTCCGATTCTTGTTCCACCTCTTCGTCAGAGGAGGAGATAGAAGAGAGCCGTTACAACTATGGAATACTGAAGTATAATTACAAGCATTTCGTAAGTGTCAAGGGCTTTTATTGACAATTACATTAAGTTGATGCAAAGAGTCAATATTTGTAGTGTTGACCCTTCTTTTTCAAGACCTCTGCAATCCACCCTGGCATGTTGTCAATTAACTTCTGGGCCACATCCTGACTGATGGCAGCCCATTCTTGCATAATCAATGCTTGGAGTTTGTCAGAATTTGTGGGTTGTTGTTTGTCCACCCGCCTCTTGAGGATTGACCACAAGTTCTCAATGGGATTAAGGTCTGGGGAGTTTCCTGACCATGGATTCAAAATATCGATGTTTTGTTCCCCGAGCCACTTAGTTATCATTTTCGCCTTATAGCAAGGTGCTCCATTATGCTGGAAAAGGCATTGTTCGTCACCAAACTGTTCCTGGATGGTTGGGAGAAGTTGCTCTCGGAGGATGTGTTGGTACCATTCTTTATTCATGGCTGTGTGAGTGAGCCCACTCCCTTGGCTGAGAAGCAACCCCACACATGAATGGTCTCAGGATGCTTTACTGTTGGCATGACACAGGACTGATGGTAGCGCTCACCTTGTCTTCTCCGGACAAGCTTTTTTCCGGATGCCCCAAAAAAATCGGAAAAGGGATTCATCAGAGAAAATGACTTTACCCCTGTCCTCAGCAGTCCAATCCCTGTACCTTTTGCAGAATATCAGTCTGTCCCTGATGGTTTGTGGCTTCTTTGCTGCCCTTCTTGACACCAGGCCATCCTTCAAAAGTCTTCACCTAACTTTGCGTGCAGATGCACTCACACCTGCCTGCTGCCATTCCTGAGCAAGCTCTGTACTGGTGGTGCCCCGATCCCGCAGCTGAATCAACTTTAGGAGATGGTCATGGCACTTGCTGGACTTTCTTGGGCGCCCTGAAGCCTTCTTCACAACACTTGAACCGCTTTCCTTGAAGTTCTTGATGATCTGATAAATGGTTGATTTAGGTGCAATCTTACTGGCAGCAATATACTTGCCTGTGAAGCCCTTTTTGTGCAAAGCAATGATGACGGCATGTGTTTCCTTGCAGGTAACCATGGTTGACAGAGGAAGAACAATGATTCCAAGCACCACCCTCCTTTTGAAGCTTCCAGTCTGTTATTCGAACTCAATCAGCATGACAGAGTAATCTCAAGCCTTGTCCTCATCAACACTCACACCTGTGTTAACGAGAGAATCACTGACATGATGTCATCTGGTCCTTTTGTTGCAGGGCTGAATTGCAGTGGAAATGTTTTTTTTTGTGCGATTCAGTTCATTTGCATGGCAAAGAGGAACATTGCAATTTATCTGATCACTCTTCATTACATTCTGGAGTATATGCAAATTGCCATCATGCAGACTGAGGCAGCAGACTTTGTGAAAATGTATATTTGTGTCATTCTCAAACCTTTGGCCGGGACTGTAGTTTAAAGAGTTGTTACTGTTTGATATACTGAGTGGATAAATCACACTCGTAGTAAGTACATTTTTACTCAATCAAGTAGTTCGTAGGAAAGGAGAGTGTTATTTACTTGAGTTAGTTAGTTGTTTATTTTCTCTCTCCGCAGTGCAACCAGACTGTTCTGTGACGTATACAACCCTCAGAGTAAAACCTACTGTAAGAGACTGCAGGTGTTGTGTCCTGAACACTCTAGAGACCCCAAGGTAGGTTTAGACCCTAAGGTAGGTTTAGACCCTAAGGTAGGTTTAGACCCTAAGGTAGGTTTAGACCCTAAGGTAGGTTTAGAACCCAAGGTAGGTTTAGACCCTAAAGTAGGTTTAGACCCTAAGGTAGGTTTAGACCCTAAGGTAGGTTTAGACCCTAAGGTAGGTTTAGAACCCAAGGTAGGTTTAGAACCCAAGGTAGGTTTAGAACCCAAGGTAGGTTTAGACCCTAAAGTAGGTTTAGACCCTAAAGTAGGTTTAGACCCTAAGGTAGGTTTAGACCCTAAGGTAGGTTTAGACCCTAAGGTAGGTTTAGAACCCAAGGTAGGTTTAGAACCCAAGGTAGGTTTAGAACCCAAGGTAGGTTTAGACCCCAAGGTAGGTTTAGACCCCAAGGTAGGTTTAGACCCCAAGGTAGGTTTAGACCCCAAGGTGGTAGGTTTAGACCCCAAGGTGGTAGGTTTAGACCCCAAGGTGGTAGGTTTAGACCCCAAGGTGGTAGGTTTAGCACCCCACAAGGTAGGTTTAGATCCTATAAGGTAGGTTTAGATCCTATAAGGTAGGTTTAGATCCTATAAGGTAGGTTTAGATCCTATAAGGTAGGTTTAGCACCCCAAGTTAGGTTTTAGAACCCAAGTTAGGTTTTAGAACCCAAGGTAGGTTTTAGAACCCAAGGTAGGTTTTAGAACCCAAGGTAGGTTTAGAATCCAAGGTAGGTTTCTCTCACCTTCTCATCTATTTATAAGCCTTGATCCTACACATCATCTTCAGAACAATAAACGCCATTTGGCATTTTATTCAGTTCAATAACACATTATGACTCCAGGACCGTTATGTTTCAGTGGTCCCTCCCACCTGAGCCCTGTCTCCTAACCAGGTTACTGTGGACGAGGTGTGTGGCTGTCCTCTGGTGAGAGACGTCTTCCAGGCCACAGGAGAGTACTGCCGGGTGTCGAAGCGCAAGTGTAACAAGCATTACTGCTGGGAGAAACTGAGGAGGGCTGAGGTGGACCTGGAGAGAGTCAGAGTGGTCAGTGTCATAATAATCATAGGTTACGTTAAGTCAGTCTCTCATATGTAGTATTTCAGGCCCTTTTTAGCTGTTTAACTGTTTAAGTAAGTAGCCATTCTCTCATATGACTTGTCCTCTCCTTCGTCACCTCTCCTCTTGTCCTCTCCTTCGTCCCCTCTCCTTCGTCCCCTCTCCTTCGTCCCCTCTCCTTCGTCCCCTCTCCTTCGTCCCCTCTCCTTGTCCTCTCCTTCTTGTCCCCTCTCCTTGTCCTCTCCTTCTTGTCCTCTCCTTCTTGTCCTCTCCTTCTTGTCCTCTCCTCTTGTCCTCTCCTTCGTCCCCTCTCCTCTTGTCCTCTCCTTCGTCCCCTCTCCTTCGTCCCCTCTCCTCTTGTCCAGTGGTACAAGCTGGACGAGCTCTTTGAGCAGGAGAGGAACGTCCGAACAGCCATGACCAATAGAGCAGGTCTCCTGGCCCTCATGCTGCACCAGACCATCCAGCACGACCCTGTTACCACCGACCTCCGCACCGCCAAGGATAGGTAGACCCCCAATTCTCCTTCCCATGACCCTTGAACTATCCCCTGACCACGGACCTCCTATGGTTACTACTGACTTACGTACCGCCAAGGATATGTAGAGGACCACCCCCCCCCCCCCGATCACGAGCCTCTGCATCTTCTCAGGACAGATAGACACCTCCCCCCCACAAGACCCTCAACACCACGACCCTGGCGGTGGCTCAGTCACCACAATCTCGACCTCCGAACCCACCTTCAAGGGCAGATTGAACCAAGCTGTTACCATGACTACACCTTGACCACCAAGACCCTGTCACCACGACCCGGTAACCTGGACCTCAGCATCTCCAAGGGCAGATGCACAGAGACTGATACAGATACGGATAGAGACTCTGATACAGATGGACTGATACAGATGGACTGATACAGATGGACTGATACAGATGGACTGATACAGATGGACTGATACAGATGGACTGATACAGATGGACTGATACAGATAGACTGATACAGATACAGATACAGATAGACTGATACAGATAGACTGATACAGATACAGATAGACTGATACAGATACAGATAGACTGATACAGATATACAGATAGACTGATACAGATACAGATAGACTGATACAGATACAGATACAGATAGACTGATACAGATACAGATAGACTGATACAGATAGACTGATACAGATACAGATAGACTGATACAGATAGACTGATACAGATACAGATAGACTGATACAGATACAGATAGACTGATACAGATATACAGATAGACTGATACAGATATACAGATAGACTGATACAGATACAGATAGACTGATACAGATACAGATAGACTGATACAGATACAGATAGACTGATACAGATACAGATACAGATAGACTGATACAGATACAGATACAGATAGACTGATACAGATAGATAGACTGATACAGATAGATAGACTGATACAGATAGATAGACTGATACAAAAATAGACTGATACAGATAGACTGATACAGATAGACTGATACAGATAGACTGATACAGATAGACTGATACAGATAGACTGATACAGATAGACTGATACAGATACAGATAGACTGATACAGATAGATAGACTGATACAGACAGATAGACTGATACAAATAGACTGATACAGATACTGATACAGATAGACTGATACAGATAGACTGATACAGATAGACTGATACAGATACAGATAGACTGATACAGATAGACTGATACTGATACAGATACAGATAGACTGATACAGATAGACTGATACAGATACAGATAGACTGATACAGACAGACTGATACAGACAGACTGATACAGATAGACTGATACAGATAGACTGATACTGATACAGATAGACTAATACAGATAGATAGACTGATACTGATACAGATAGACTGATACAGATAGATAGACTGATACAGATAGATAGACTGATACAGATAGATAGACTGATACAGATAGACTTATACAGATACAGATAGACTGATACAGATACAGATAGACTGATACAGATACAGATAGACTGATACAGATACAGATAGACTGATACAGATAGACTGATACAGATAGAGATACTGATACTGATACAGATAGACTGATACAGATAGACTGATACTGATAGACTGATACAGATAGATAGACTGATACAGATAGACTGATAAACTGATACAGATAGACTGATACAGATAGACTGATACAGATAGACTGATAGACTGATACAGATAGATAGACTGATACAGATAGACTGATAGACTGATACAGATAGACTGATACAGATAGACTGATAGACTGATACAGATAGATAGACTGATACAGATAGACTGATACTGATAGACTGATACAGATAGACTGATACAGATAGACTGATACAGATAGACTGGCCAGGTTTCCACTAGCGTATTATTCTTATTTTGTAATGTTTTTGAAGGAGATGAGCCGTTGTTGAACCCACACTAGTTTACATGGTGTTCTGATGCCACTACACACCCCAGTATTATTGCCTTGTCTTACTTCGGATGGGGTCACTGTGGTAGGAGTGGCGCCACCTCTCTGAGGACAGTGGTACTACATTTGTCATGTGCTCTGTTTTATCTGAATAGGACTTGAGTACAATGACTGGGTGCTGTGTTCCAGAATGCACACTTGCTTTCTGCGTTCTCCCCGTTCTTATCAAGGGGGATCTTCCAAGAACACATGAGAGAGATACTGTCTAGTATAGGAGAACGCAGAGCGCTTAAAATCCGCTAAAATTTGAAACGTACTTCGACGTGACCTCTAACCTAAACCGGGAAACTGCGTCATCTACCAGCAGCCGGCGTCAACAAAGCTAGCTTTTATGTTAGCTAACGAGCTACGTCTGTTTACAGTCGATGTAGCAGTGTGAGCAACTTTTATGTTAGCTAACGAGCTACGTCTGTTTACAGTCGATGTAGCAGTGTGAGCAACTTTTATGTTAGCTAACGAGCTACGTCTGTTTACAGTCGATGTAGCAGTGTGAGCAACTTTTATGTTAGCTAACGAGCTACGTCTGTTTACAGTCGATGTAGCAGTGTGAGCAACTTTTATGTTAGCTAACGAGCTACGTAATATATATAATATATGCCATTTAGCAGACGCTTTTATCCAAAGCGACTTACAGTCATGTGTGCATACATTCTACGTATGGGTGGTCCCGGGGATCGAACCCACTACCCTGGCGTTACAAGCGCCATGCTCTACCAACTGAGCTACAGAAGGACCACACACGTCTGTTTACAGTCGATGTAGCAGTGTGAGCAACTTTTATGTTAGCTAACGAGCTACGTCTGTTTACAGTCGATGTAGCAGTGTGAGCAACTAGTGCCAGCAATTCAGCGAACAACTGTCCCAGAGTGGAAATATTTAACACAAATAACAAGTAAACAATTTTTTTTTTCTCAGTACCTGTTAGTGAATTATAATCTAACACGGACCAGATTAATTTTATGTGGGGTATGACAGGTAAGCTTTCAAAAACATTGTTTAGAGGCTGATGCAAAAAAATAATAATAATAAGGAAATAGCTAAATACGTTGTTTTGCTTCCTGTTTAGTGGTGTTTCACTATGAAGCTAATACTGCATTAGGATGGCTTGTGTTTTTATATCCAATGAGAAGGCTTGACGTTCACGATGGCTTGTGTTTTTATATCCAATGAGAAGGCTTGATACATTACAACACCCATGTATATTAATAAAAGACACCGACGTTCACGATGGCTTGTTTTTATATTCACTTTATGCATCGATGACAAATAGGCGATAAGATTACAATACAACTAGATTAGAAGGCCTCGACTACTTCAATGCATTGGGTACAAAACCAACACTGGCATGTGATTTAAGGAGAACTTAAATGAATACAGTATTGTAATGGTATTAATGTCTTTCGCTCTCCTTGCAGGGGACTGGACAGATGAACTACAGACCCCAGATGACCTCAGAACCAGAACCGTGTGGAAACGTCAACACTCATTTTGAATAAATATTAACTCATTTATTGGTTTTCCTGTATCTGCATGGATCCTTAGAACACAGTCCATTAGAACACAGTCCATTAGAACACAGTCCATTAGAACACAGTCCATTAGAACACAGTCCATTAGAACACAGTCCATTAGATCACAGTCCATTAGAACACAGTCCATTAGATCACAGTCCATTGGAACACAGTCCATTAGAACACAGTCCATTAGAACACAGTCCATTAGATCACAGTCCATTAGAACACAGTCCATTAGAACACAGTCCATTAGATCACAGTCCATTAGACGACAGTCCTTTAGAACACAGTCCATTAGACGACAGTCCTTTAGAACACAGTCCATTAGAACACAGTCCATTAGAACACAGTCCATTAGAACACAGTCCATTAGAACACAGTCCATTAGAACACAGTCCATTAGAACACAGTCCTTTAGAACACAGTCCATTAGAACACAGTCCATTAGAACACAGTCCATTAGAACACAGTCCATTAGAACACAGTCCATTAGAACACAGTCCATTAGAACACAGTCCATTAGAACACAGTCCATTAGAACACAGTCCATTAGAACACAGTCCATTAGAACACAGTCCATTAGAACACAGTCCATTAGAACACAGTCCATTAGAACACAGTCCATTAGAACACAGTCCATTGGAACACAGTCCATTGGAACACAGCCCATTGGAACACAGTCCATTGGAACACAGTCCATTAGATCACAGTCCATTAGAACACAGTCCATTAGAACACAGTCCATTAGAACACAGTCCATTAGATCACAGTCCATTAGATCACAGTCCATTAGATCACAGTCCTTTAGAACACAGTCCATTAGATCACAGTCCATTGGAACACAGTCCATTAGAACACAGTCCATTAGATCAGTCCATTAGAACACAGTCCATTAGATCACAGTCCATTAGAACACAGTCCATTAGATCACAGTCCATTAGAACACAGCCCATTGGAACACAGCCCATTGGAACACAGCCCATTAGAACACAGTCCATTAGAACACAGTCCATTAGAACACAGTCCATTAGAACACAGTCCATTGGAACACAGTCCATTAGAACACAGTCCATTAGAACACAGTCCATTAGAACACAGTCCATTAGATCACAGTCCATTAGATCACAGTCCATTAGAACACAGTCCATTATAACACAGTCCATTAGAACACAGTCCATTAGAACACAGTCCATTAGAACAGTCCATTGGAACACAGTCCATTGGAACACAGTCCATTGGAACACAGTCCATTATAACACAGTCCATTATAACACAGTCCATTATAACACAGTCCATTATAACACAGTCCATTAGATCACAGTCCTTTAGAACACAGTCCATTAGAACACAGTCCATTAGATCACAGTCCATTAGATCACAGTCCATTAGAACACAGTCCATTAGAACACAGTCCATTAGAACACAGTCCATTAGATCACAGTCCTTTAGAACACAGTCCATTAGAACACAGTCCATTAGAACACAGTCCATTAGATCACAGTCCTTTAGAACACAGTCAATTAGAACACAGTCCATTAGAACACAGTCCATTAGAACACAGTCCATTAGATCACAGTCCTTTAGAACACAGTCCATTAGAACACAGTCCATTAGAACACAGTCCATTAGAACACAGTCCATTAGAACACAGTCCATTTCATTGTACAAGTTTTGTTAGTTGTATGTACAGAATACATGTGGTCCAACCAAATGCTTACTTGCAAGTTCCTTCTCAGCAATGAAACAACAATAAGAAAATCTAAAAGATAAGAATACAAACACAAAGTAAATGACTCAGATGAAAATAATAAACATTTTAGGATCCACTAGTGAGGGACGTCCAGGAGATTCACCATTCACCATTCTAAAGCTTGTTCAGTACGCAAGGGACATTTTAATCATGACAGCCACTGGTTGATCCAGCCCTTCACTAACACCTTCAACTCATTGTGATCTAAATTGTAGACGATGAATAGTTGAACACTGTTTGTGGTGGGCAGGAATAAAAACTTGCCCGGTTTGCAGTACACTAGGGCAGAAACACTGGGGCAGTACACTGGGGCAGAAACACTGGGGCAGTACACTGGGGCAGAAACACTGGGGCAGAAACACTGGGGCAGTACACTTGGGCAGAAACACTGGGGCAGAAACACTGGGGCAGTACACTGGGGCAGAAACACTGGGGCAGTACACTGGGGCAGAAACACTGGGGCAGTACACTGGGGCAGAAACACTGGGGCAGTACACTGGGGCAGAAACACTGGGGCAGAAACACTGGGGCAGTACACTGGGGCAGTACACTGGGGCAGAAACACTGGGGCAGTACACTGGGGCAGAAACACTGGGACAGAAACACTGGGGCAGTACACTGGGACAGAAACACTGGGGCAGTACACTGGGGCAGAAACACTGGGGCAGAAACACTGGGACAGAAACACTGGGGCAGTACACTGGGACAGAAATCACCCACGTCTGTATTTTAGAAGGAGTTTCGTATGTTACAAGGAGCTGACTATTCTACATGATAGAGAATAACATACAGTATGTGGATCTACTTATAACATAGTGATGCTACACACTGCTGGACAAACTGACACAACTCCTAGAATAGTGTGATTTTCCTGACTAAACTCCTGTGATAGGGTGATTTTCCTGACTAAACTCCTAGGATATGGTGATTTTCCTGACTAAACCAATAGGATAGGGTGATATCCCTGACTAATCCCCTAGGATAGGGTGATTTCCCTGACAACTCCTGTGATAGGGTGATTTTCCTGACTAAACTCCTGTGATAGGGTGATTTCCGTGACTAAACCTCCTAGAATAGGGTGATTTTCCTGACTAAACTCCTGTGATAGGGTGATTTTCCTGACTAAACTCCTGTGATAGGGTGATTTTCCTGACTAAACTCCTGTGATAGGGTGATTTTCCTGACTAAACTCCTGTGATAGGGTGATTTCCCTGACAACTCCTGTGATAGGGTGATTTCCCTGACAACTCCTGTGATAGGGTGATTTCCCTGACAACTCCTGTGATAGGGTGATTTCCCTGACAACTCCTGTGATAGGGTGATTTCCCTGACAACTCCTGTGATAGGGTGATTTCCCTGACAACTCCTGTGATAGGGTGATTTCCCTGACTAAACTCCTGTGCAGAAGCATAAGGCCAAAGGGGGAGGAGAAATGAACCTCACTGTTCAGATTTCATTGCTGGTTCAAGTTCCCGAGAACGACAACTGCCTTTGTTAACGTGCAATGGTTTTGTAAACAGATTTGCATATGCATAGGCTTGATCAAGTGGTCAGCAATTTACTCTTAATTGATAATTAACTTTAAGTAAACTGGCACTGCATGCATGTATTGACGGATCATGTAAGAATTCACAAATAATTAGCCAGATTGAACAGCTAGCGGCCATGTTGTTTTAAAATGTCATACCTCCAAAGAAGTCTGTCACGACTGGTTTGTCCTGCCATCTGTCCCTGAAAACACACTTTTAAAAACGATTTGCTGAATTTGTCATTAGCTGGCGAGCAAATTCACCTATTCAGAATTTAGAAACGGTCTCGGTCTTCACAATTGACACCGCTGATTTTACAATATGTTTTGTTGTTGTCCAGTCCTCCATTAACTCTGAAGTTTGGGGAATTTTTGCTGCGTCGCAAGGTGTTATGGGATAGCCTCCCCATCGAAGGGAACAGGAAGTAGACACCCATGCTTTGTTTTCCAGACGTCATAAAGTACGCTTATAGAACGTCCAGTATTACTTGTCCTTTCGCGTTCGTAGGTTTGGCTTCGCAACGTAACAAAAAGCAGTTGTCTTCCAGACTCGCTATACGCTCTAAACAGAACACAAGTTTGAAGTTTGGAACGCAGCCTGGATGTAGGGTGAATTTCCAATAGATGCTGATCTTGGGTCAGTTTTGCATTTTCCTCCGCTAAGGATTATGGGAAGGGAAGCTGATCCCAGATCTGTACCTAGTGGAAACTTTACTCTGTAGCATAAAGACTGAGAGTAGACCTGCCCGTGACAAAGATCACAAATATATAATGACTCCGGAGGGGATGGCTGCTGTTTTACATGCTCCTAAACAACTGTGCTATTTTGTTAGTTTTTGTTACTCATTTTGTACATAATGTTGCTGCTACCGTCTCTTATGACCGTAAAGAGCTTCTGGACGTCAGAACAGCGATTACTCACCTCGAATTGGATGAAGGCTTTTGCTTTATTGAGTCCGACGCGAAGGATATACTGCTTTGTCAAGACCAAGGCCCAAATCCCCATCATCAGCATGAAGACAAGATGGAGGAAAAGGGGCAGGAGGGCGGGGTGCCTTGTAAGAATTCCCAGATGAGTAGATAAACCACCACTTGCCTCCGTATTATTGGCCAACGTTCAATCATTGGAAAACAAACTGGACAATCTACGATTAAGACTTTCCTACCAACGGGACATTAAAAACTGTAATATCTTACGTTTCAGCAAGTTGTGGCTGAACGACAAGACGGATAATATAGAGCTGGATAATATAGAGCTAGATAATATAGAGCTAGCTGGCTTCACCAGATCAACTCTGTCTGTATTGTCTACATGTTTCCAACAGACCACCATAGTCTCTGTGCCCAAGAAAGCAAAGGTAACCTGCCTAAATGATTACCGCCCCATAGCACTCACATCTGTAGCCATGAAGTGCTTTGAAAGGCTGGTCATGGCTCACATCAACACCATCATGCCGGAAACCCTAAACCCTCTCCAATTCGCAAAATGCCCCAACTGATCCACAGATGATGCAATCTCTATTGCACTCCACACTGCTCTTTCCCACCTGGACAAAAGGAACACCTATGTGAGAATGCTGTTCATTAGCTACAGCTCAGCGTTCAACACCATAGTGCCCACGAAGCTCATCATTAAGCTAAGGACTCTGGGACTAAACACCTCCCTCGGCAACTGGATCCTGGACTTCCTGATGGGCCGCCCCCAGGTGGTAAGGGGTAGGCAACAACACATCTGCCACGCTGATCCTCAACACAGGGGCTCCTCAGGGGTGCGTGCTTAGTCCACTCCTGTACTCCCTGTTCACCTACAACTGCATGGCCAGGCACGACTCCAACAACCTCATTAAGTTTGCTCACGACACAACAGCCTGATCACCGACAACGATAAAACAGCCTATAGGTCAGAGGTCAGAGACCTGGCAGTGTGGTACCAGGACAACAACCTCTCCCTCAATGTGAGAAAGACAAAAAAGCTGATCATGGACTATAGGAAAAGGAGGGCCGAACAGGCCCCCATTATCATCGACGTGGCTGAAGTGGAGCGGGTTGAGAGTTTCCACATCACCAATGAACTATCACGGTCCAAACACACCAAGACAGTTGTGAAGAGGACACGATAACACCTTTTCCCCCTCAGGAGACTGAAAAGATTTGGCATGGGTCCCCAGATCCTCAAAACGTTCTCCATCTGCACCATCGAGAGCATCGGTTGCATCACCGCCTGGTATGGCAACTACTCGGCGTCTGACCGTATGGCTTCAGGACAAGTCTGAATGTCCTTGAGTGGCCCAGCCAGAGCCCGGACTTGAACCCGATCAAACATCTCTGGAAAGATCTGAAAATAACTGTGCAGTGACGCTCCCCATCCAACCTGACAGAGCTTGAGAGGATCTGCAGAGAAGAATGGGAGAAACTCCCCAAATACAGGTGTGCCATGCTTGTAGCGTCATACCCAAGAATAATCGAGGCTGTAATTGCTGCCAAACGTGCTTCTGTCTGAAAGGGTCTGAAAGATTATGTAAATGTGATATTTCAGTTTTTTTATTTTATAAATTTGCAAACAATGTTAAAACCCTATTTTTTCTTTGTCTTTATGGGGTATTGTGTGTAGAATGATGAGGGGGGAAAAAAACAATTTAATCACAGATAAGACATTTAACTGGTTTCATATAGTCCATTCACTTAGTGTTGTTGGTCTTGGCTAGTTTAGACTAGCGTGTGTCGAATCCTTTCCTGATGCACGGACACAATGGAGGAGCCCGGATCGACATTCCATGGTTGCCGAGGGAGACGAGCCAGAACACAATGCCTCAGTGTTTCAAAGAGAAGTTCCCCAACACTGTTAGAACACATTCTAGTTGATGGTATACCGCATGGCCTATGGATGCTGTAAAGAGGTTCATTGAACTTGACCAAAACAATGGAATTGCCATGGAAACACGCGAGGGAAAGATCCTGAATCTCCCCATTGCCCCCCTGCAAAATGAGCCAACATTGTTAAATGGAATCCATTTTTATGTTAAAATGTAGGAACTGGGGTCTCCAGTTTGACCCCAGTGCTGTGTCTGGCTCCACACCCACCCAGCCCAGACATCTAGATGTGAGAAAGTTAGTGTATAAGCTAATGATCCTTCATCTCTCATATTTCAAAGATGAAAAAAAAAACACACACATGTTTTTTGGTTTGGATTATATTTTACCAGAGCTAATGCGTTATATTCTGCTACATTCATTTTACATTTCCACAAACTTCAAAGTGTTTCCTTTCAAATGGTATCAATAATATGAATATCCTTGCTTCAGGTCCTGAGCTACAGACAGTTAGATTTGGGTCCTGAGCTACAGGCAGTTAGATTTGGGTCCTGAGCTACAGGCAGTTAGATTTGGGTCCTGAGCTACAGACAGTTAGATTTGGGTCCTGAGCTACAGACAGTTAGATTTGGGTCCTGAGCTACAGGCAGTTAGATTTGGGTCCTGAGCTACAGGCAGTTAGATTTGGGTCCTGAGCTACAGACAGTTAGATTTGGGTCCTGAGCTACAGACAGTTAGATTTGGGTCCTGAGCTACAGACAGTTAGATTTGGGTCCTGAGCTACAGACAGTTAGATTTGGGTCCTGAGCTACAGACAGTTAGATTTGGGTCCTGAGCTACAGGCAGTTAGATTTGGGTCCTGAGCTACAGGCAGTTAGATTTGGGTCCTGAGCTACAGGCAGTTAGATTTGGGTCCTGAGCTACAGACAGTTAGATTTGGGTCCTGAGCTACAGGCAGTTAGATTTGGGTCCTGAGCTACAGGCAGTTAGATTTGGGTCCTGAGCTACAGACAGTTAGATTTGGGTCCTGAGCTACAGACAGTTAGATTTGGGTCCTGAGCTACAGACAGTTAGATTTGGGTCCTGAGCTACAGACAGTTAGATTTGGGTCCTGAGCTACAGACAGTTAGATTTGGGTCCTGAGCTACAGACAGTTAGATTTGGGTCCTGAGCTACAGACAGTTAGATTTGGGTCCTGAGCTACAGACAGTTAGATTTGGGTCCTGAGCTACAGGCAGTTAGATTTGGGTCCTGAGCTACAGGCAGTTAGATTTGGGTCCTGAGCTACAGGCAGTTAGATTTGGGTCCTGAGCTACAGACAGTTAGATTTGGGTCCTGAGCTACAGACAGTTAGATTTGGGTCCTGAGCTACAGACAGTTAGATTTGGGTCCTGAGCTACAGACAGTTAGATTTGGGTCCTGAGCTACAGGCAGTTAGATTTGGGTCCTGAGCTACAGGCAGTTAGATTTGGGTCCTGAGCTACAGACAGTTAGATTTGGGTCCTAGATTTGGGTCCTGAGCTACAGACAGTTAGATTTGGGTCCTGAGCTACAGACAGTTAGATTTGGGTCCTGAGCTACAGACAGTTAGATTTGGGTCCTGAGCTACAGACAGTTAGATTTGGGTCCTGAGCTACAGACAGTTAGATTTGGGTCCTGAGCTACAGACAGTTAGATTTGGGTCCTGAGCTACAGACAGTTAGATTTGGGTCCTGAGCTACAGACAGTTAGATTTGGGTCCTGAGCTACAGACAGTTAGATTTGGGTCCTGAGCTGAGCTTCAGACAGTTAGATTTGGGTCCTGAGCTACAGGCAGTTAGATTTGGGTCCTGAGCTACAGGCAGTTAGATTTGGGTCCTGAGCTACAGACAGTTAGATTTGGGTCCTGAGCTACAGACAGTTAGATTTGGGTCCTGAGCTACAGACAGTTAGATTTGGGTCCTGAGCTACAGACAGTTAGATTTGGGTCCTGAGCTACAGACAGTTAGATTTGGGTCCTGAGCTACAGACAGTTAGATTTGGGTCCTGAGCTACAGACAGTTAGATTTGGGTCCTGAGCTACAGACAGTTAGATTTGGGTCCTGAGCTACAGGCAGTTAGATTTGGGTCCTGAGCTACAGACAGTTAGATTTGGGTCCTGAGCTACAGACAGTTAGATTTGGGTCCTGAGCTACAGACAGTTAGATTTGGGTCCTGAGCTACAGACAGTTAGATTTGGGTCCTGAGCTACAGACAGTTAGATTTGGGTCCTGAGCTACAGACAGTTAGATTTGGGTCCTGAGCTACAGACAGTTAGATTTGGGTCCTGAGCTACAGACAGTTAGATTTGGGTCCTGAGCTACAGACAGTTAGATTTGGGTCCTGAGCTACAGGCAGTTAGATTTGGGTCCTGAGCTACAGGCAGTTAGATTTGGGTCCTGAGCTACAGGCAGTTAGATTTGGGTCCTGAGCTACAGGCAGTTAGATTTGGGTCCTGAGCTACAGGCAGTTAGATTTGGGTCCTGAGCTACAGACAGTTAGATTTGGGTCCTGAGCTACAGGCAGTTAGATTTGGGTCCTGAGCTACAGACAGTTAGATTTGGGTCCTGAGCTACAGGCAGTTAGATTTGGGTCCTGAGCTACAGACAGTTAGATTTGGGTCCTGAGCTACAGACAGTTAGATTTGGGTCCTGAGCTACAGACAGTTAGATTTGGGTCCTGAGCTACAGACAGTTAGATTTGGGTCCTGAGCTACAGGCAGTTAGATTTGGGTCCTGAGCTACAGGCAGTTAGATTTGGGTCCTGAGCTACAGGCAGGCAGATTTGGGTGTGTCATTTTAGGTGAAAATTGAAAGAAGAAAAAAAAAGGCTTCGATCCTTAATTAATGTAAGAGTTACCAATCAACTGCTTTACAGCTAAAAACGACTGAATACCACCACTGATTTGGGCTCCTGAGCTCATACAAACGGGAGTTAGCATTTGGCAGTCACTTCTTTTTAAAATTATTAGACAGTTAAATTTTATTTATGAACAACAAATCAATACATAAAGCACATGAGGGAACACAAGCATACATAGATTACAAACAATGGACGTCCTGAGCTAGGGGCGGGGCTAGGGGCGGGCTAGGGGCGGGGCTAGGGGTACAATATCACATTACAATTAGGACCTTAAGGGACATGCATATACTACAATTCTAACAGATTTTTTTAAGTAGAGCATTTAACCGTCTTAAAATACAGTTCAATTTCTTTTTGTAGGGTCCTGTGGTTTTCTGTTTGTAAATTACATTTGTGTATATGAAATTTGGCCAAAAGAATAATGAAATTAATTACATAAAAATGATTCCGCTTATTTCTATTGTATGTAAAGAATCCAAACAGTACATCTCTCCACAATAGTGTCAAATCTTCATAAATGTGTTCAATTATAAACCTACTGATGTCTTGCCACAGTTTTCTTACATGCATACAATGCCAAAAAAGGTGCACAACATTTAGCAGTCACTCTTCTAAACCTGAAAAGGGACAACTCCCATGTTATCCTGCAGCTAAAACAGCCAATTATATCCAAAACGGACTTAAGTGACCGCCTGTTACAATACATTAATCATGAGGATTTGAGACGAATATCCTTGTTGAATGTGTGCCAGTCTAGTGGACTCATTATCCGCTGTTGTCGAGCGTCTGCTAAATGACTTAAATGTAAATGTAAATCATAACCCAACCCTGTCTGTATTTTCCCCATAGTTGCACACTCATCTGTGTTGTTACAACCACCCAACCCATCTTTCGGTCACAAGAATGGATGAGTTCTCCCTCACGGCACCTATCTGGAATCCTGGGGACGCCCTACAGAACAGTAAACACAACCCTCACCTAACAATTAGGTGGGTCAACTGAATGGTTAGGCACATCCCTAAACTAACCATACCATTAAACATAAACACAACCCTCACCTTAACAATTAGGTGGGTCAACTTCAATGGTTAGGCACATCCTAAACTAACCATACCATTAAACATAAACACAACCCTCACCTTAACAATTAGGTTTGGGTCAAGCTTCAGGCAGTTAGGCACATCCCTGAACTACAGGCAGTTAACCATAAACACAACCCTCACCTTAACAATTAGGTGGGTCAACTTCAATGGTTAGGCACATCCCTAAACTAACCATACCATTAAACATAAACACAACCCTCACCTTAACAATTAGGTTTGGGTCAAGCTACAGACAGTTAGATTTCCCTAAACTAACCATACCATTAAACATAAACACAACCTCACAGACAGTTAGGTGGGTCAACTTCAATGGTTAGGCACATCCCTAAACTAACCATACCATTAAACATAAACACAACCCTCACCTTAACAATTAGGTGGGTCAACTTCAATGGTTAGGCACATCCCTAAACTAACCATACCATTAACCATAAACACAACCCTCACCTTAACAATTGTAAAAGGTCAACTTCAATGTTTAGGGACGTCCCAAGGATCCAGTATAGCACGGACCCTTTTAATAACACCCCTGTCCTCTACCACGTGTTGCATTGTGGGTGTTGTCCAACCTCAACTCACCCTAGAAACTTTTCCTACAGGAGCTCAACCCCGACAGCTGAGCACAGCTACCCACGGAGCTACGCTGTGTTGTGGGCAGGGGTGTCGACTCGACCCGCTGGCGGTAATTCATCTAAATAAACACCACACGGACCATCTATCTGGATATATATATATGAGTTGTATTTCTACAAGCGGATGGTGAACAAAGACAAGTGTCAGTCTCCTGAAAGGTAGGTGTTTTTGGGTCCTGCATTGCTTGATGTTTGGGGTTTTATGCTGGGTTTCTGTACAGCACTTTGAGACATCAGCTGATGTAGGAAGGGCTTTATAAATAACATTTGATTGATTGATTGTTTTCTGTCTACCGGCTGTTAGGACATTGATGTGCGTTTAGTTCGTGTGTTGCCCGGTTCCACTAACTTTGTTCATGCTGGACACCTGAGCTAACATTACAGTTACTAAAACGGTCGAGTAAAGCAGTTAGACGTGTGAAACTGTGTTTCTTTGGACGTTTTGGCGAAGTTTACATTGATATGCCGCACACAAAATAGTTCACATTCTTCCAGGTGTTTGCACAGGGAAATTTGGCCTAACTCACACCTCCATACATTTGGGTCCTGAACTAACTAGCATCAAAGACCAGCTCTGGTGTGTTTTAATGCTACGTAAGTTAGTATAAAGTGGTCAACTAGCTAGTTCAAAGATAACTTTGTGTGTGTGAATGGTAGCAGTTTGTTTCACTCCACCTGCACACCTGTCAGTGTTTCTGTGTTGTGGTGAAGCTTAGAGTTTGGGTTCTGCAGCTACAGTTGCTGAACCCTTAATAAATTAACCAAGTTGGTGAAACCCTATTCTAGTTGTTTTGGTTCATTATTATAGTCTTTGTTGGCTATTATTATTATTAATTATTATTAGTGAAATGGAGATACCTAGTCAGTTGTCCACCTTGAAATGTGTCTTCCTCATTTAACCCAACCTCTCTGAATCAAAGAGGTGTGGGGGGCTGCCTTAATCAACATCCACGTCTTCTGTGCTCAGGGGAACAGTGGGTGAACTGCCTTGTTCAGGGAACAGTGGGTGAACTGCCTTGTTCAGGGGAACAGTGGGTGAACTGCCTTGCTCAGGGGAACAGTGGGTGAACTGCCTTGCTCAGGGGGGGTGAACTCCTTGCTCAGGGGAACAGTGGGTGAACTCCTTGCTCAGGGAACAGTGGGTGAACTGCCTTGCTCAGGGGAACAGTGGGTGAACTGCCTTGCTCAGGGGAACAGTGGGTGAACTGCCTTGCTCAGGGAACAGTGGGTGAACTGCCTTGCTCAGGGGAACAGTGGGTGAACTGCCTTGCTCAGGGGAACAGTGGGTGAACTGCCTTGCTCAGGGAACAGTGGGTGAACTGCCTTGCTCAGGGGAACAGTGGGTGAACTGCCTTGTTCAGGGGAACAGTGGGTGAACTGCCTTGTTCAGGGGAACAGTGGGTGAACTGCCTTGCTCAGGGGAACAGTGGGTGAACTGCCTTGCTCAGGGAACAGTGGGTGAACTGCCTTGTTCAGGGGAACAGTGGGTGAACTGCCTTGTTCAGGGGAACAGTGGGTGAACTGCCTTGTTCAGGGGAACAGTGGGTGAACTGATTGTTCAGGGAACAGTGGGTGAACTGCCTTGTTCAGGGGAACAGTGGGTGAACTGCCTTGCTCAGGGGAACAGTGGGTGAACTGCCTTGCTCAGGGAACAGTGGGTTTTTTTCAGGGGAACAGTGGGTGAACTGCCTTGCTCAGGGGAACAGTGGGTGAACTCCTTGCTCAGGGAACAGTGGGTGAACTGCCTTGCTCAGGGGAACAGTGGAACTTTGCTCAGGGAACAGTGGGTGAACTGCCTTGCTCAGGGAACAGTGGGTGAACTGCCTTGCTCAGGGGAACAGTGGGTGAACTGCCTTGCTCAGGGAACAGTGGGTGAACTGCCTTGCTCAGGGGAACAGTGGGTGAACTGCCTTGCTCAGGGGAACAGTGGGTGAACTGCCTTGCTCAGGGGAACAGTGGGTGAACTGCCTTGCTCAGGGAACAGTGGGTGAACTGCCTTGCTCAGGGAACAGTGGGTGAACTGCCTTGCTCAGGGGAACAGTGGGTGAACTGCCTTGCTCAGGGAACAGTGGGTGAACTGCCTTAAAAACAGTGGGTGAACTTCCTTGCTCAGGGGAACAGTGGGTGAACTGCCTTGCTCAGGGGAACAGTGGGTGAACATGCCTTGCTCAGGGGAACAGTGGGTGAACTGCCTTGCTCAGGGAACAGTGGGTGAACTGCCTTGCTCAGGGGAACAGTGGGTGAACTTTTCTTGCTCAGGGAACAGTGGGTGAACTGCCTTGTTCAGGGGAACAGTGGGTGAACTGCCTTGTTCAGGGGAACAGTGTTCAGTGAACAGTGCCCTTGTTCAGGGAACAGTGGGTGAACTGCCTTGCTCAGGGGAACAGTGGGTGAACTGCCTTGCTCAGGGGAACAGTGGGTGAACTGCCTTGTTCAGGGGAACAGTGGGTGAACTGCCTTGTTCAGGGAACAGTGGGTGAACTGCCTTGTTCAGGGGAACAGTGGGTGAACTGCCTTGTCAGGGGTCAGTGGGTGAACTGACTTGCTCAGGGGAACAGTGGGTGAACTGCCTTGCTCAGGGAACAGTGGGTGAACTTTGCTCAGGGAACAGTGGGTGAACTGCCTTGCTTAGGGGAACAGTGGGTGAACTGCCTTGCTCAGGGGAACAGTGGGTGAACTGCCTTGCTCAGGGGAACAGTGGGTGAACTGCCTTGCTCAGGGGAACAGTGGGTGAACTGCCTTGTCAGGGGAACAGTGGGTGAACTGCCTTGCTCAGGGAACAGTGGGTGAACTGCCTTGCTCAGGGAACAGTGGGTGAACTGCCTTGCTCAGGGAACAGTGGGTGAACTGCCTTGCTCAGGGGAACAGTGGGTGAACTGCCTTGCTCAGGGAACAGTGGGTGAACTGCTTACCATTAAACCATAAACTCAGGGAACAGTGGGTGAACTGCCTTGCTTAGGGAACAGTGGGTGAACTGCCTTGCCAGGGAACATGGGTGAACAACCTTGTCAGGGGAACAGTGGGTGAACTGCCTTGCTCAGGGAACAGTGGGTGAACTGCCTTGCTCAGGGGAACAGTGGGTGAACTGCCTTGCTCAGGGGAACAGTGGGTGAACTAACCTTACTCAGGGGAACAGTGGGTGAACTGCCTTGTTCAGGGGAACAGTGGGTGAACTGCCTTGTTCAGGGAACAGTGGGTGAATGCCTTCAGGGAACAGTGGGTGAACTGCCTTGCTCAGGGAACAGTGGGTGAACTGACCTTGTTCAGGGGAACAGTGGGTGAACTGCCTTGCTCAGGGGAACAGTGGGTGAACTGCCTTGCTCAGGGGAACAGTGGGTGAACTGCCTTGCTCAGGGAACAGTGGGTGAACTGCCTTGCTCAGGGAACAGTGGGTGAACTGCCTTGCTCAGGGGAACAGTGGGTGAACTGCCTTGCTCAGGGAACAGTGGGTGAACTGCCTTGCTCAGGGGAACAGTGGGTGAACTGCCTTGTTCAGGGGAACAGTGGGTGAACTGCCTTGCTCAGGGAACAGTGGGTGAACTGCCTTGCTCAGGGGGAACAGTGGGTGAACTGCCTTGCTCAGGGGAACAGTGGGTGAACTGCCTTGCTCAGGGGAACAGTGGGTGAACTGCCTTGCTCAGGGGAACAGTGGGTTAACTGCCTTGCTCAGGGGAACAGTGGGTTAGGGTTAGTTAGTTAACCCTGGTGGTTCTGTTAGTTAACCCTGGTGGTTCTGTTAGTTAACCCTGGTGGTTCTGTTAGTTAACCCTGGTGGTTCTGTTAGTTAACCCTGGTGGTTCTGTTAGTTAACCCTGGTGGTTCTGTTAGTTAACCCTGGTGGTCTTAACCCTGGTGGTTCTGTTAGTTAACCCTGGTGGTCTTAACCCTGGTGGTTCTGTTAGCTAACCCTGGTGGTTCTGTTAGTTAACCCTGGTGGTTCTGTTAGTTAACCCCTGGTGGTCCTGTTAGTTAACCCTAACGTTGAATGGGCAAAACGAGTGACCTAAGTGACTGAGCGTGGTATGATCTCTACCAGTAGCAAGTGGAGTGTTGTTTTGGGTCTGTGGCAGGTTGCAGTGCATCCTCATTTCTCTCAGCCCAAAATTCCAGTACACGGTAATATAGGCTATATGCTTTTCCTTTGTTGTGTTAACAACATCAAAACACCATTGTCAAAACACCATTGTGTGTGTGTGTGTGTGTGTGTGTGTGTGTGAGTTTACAGCCCTTGATCATGCCAACTGCTGAGCCCCCCTCTCCATCACTTGTCAGATTCACGCTACCCTGTCCACATAAAGATGGGGGCTTCAGTGTTGATGCTTCAAGGTGTCATTAAATATGTATGGAGTCTTTTTTAATGTATGATGCACAGTTCCCCCTCAGGAGCTCTGCAGGGCTCATCTCGCTCTGTCTGTCTCCATCTCGCTCTGTCTGTCGCCATCTCGCTCTGTCTGTCGTCTCGCTCTGTCTGTGGTCAACTAGCTCGTTCAAATCTCGCTCTGTCTGTCGCCATCTCGCTCTGTCTGTCGCCATCTCGCTCTGTCTGTCTCCATCTCGCTCTGTCTGTCTCCATCTCGCTCTGTCTGTCGCCATCTCGCTCTGTCTGTCTCCATCTCGCTCTGTCTGTCTCCATCTCGCTCTGTCTGTCTCCATCTCGCTCTGTCTGTCTAGGGAGGACACCTTTTTTCGACCCCGCCTGACCAAATATGGATATTCTTTCTCAAAGCTACTGATCCAGATCACGTTCTGGACATTTAAAAAATATTTTACACCCCTAAAAAATTCTAACTTAGCTACTGCTCACCAGACCTCCTGTCTGCTCACCCTCTTCTGAACCACCTCCCGTCTCGTTTCTCTCTTTGCTCACCCTCTTCTGAACCACCTCCCGTCTCGTTTCTCTCTTTGCTCACCCTCTTCTGAACCACCTCCCGTCTCGTTTCTCTCTTTGCTCACCCTCTTCTGAACCACCTCCCGTCTCGTTTCTCTCTTTGCTCACCCTCTTCTGAACCACCTCCTCTCGTTTCTCTCTTTGCTCACCCTCTTCTGAACCACCTCTCGTCTCGTTTCGAACAACTGTGTGTGTGGGAATGACGTTTGTTAGGTTTGAGCAGCATAGTGGCTATGTGCCTGGTCTAATACATTATCACAGCACAGTGGCTATATGTCTGGTCTAATACATTATCACAGCATAGTGGCTATATGTCTGGTCTAATACATTATCACAGCATAGTGGCTATATGCCTGGTCTAATACATTATCACAGCATAGTGGCTATATGCCTGGTCTAATACATTATCACAGCATAGTGGCTATATGCCTGGTCTAATACATTATCATAGTGGCTATGTGCCTGGTCTAATACATTATCACAGCATGTTGGCTATATGCCTGGTCTAATACATTATCATAGTGGCTATATGTCTGGTCTAATACATTATCACAGCATAGTGGCTATATGCCTGGTCTAATACATTATCACAGTGGCTATATGCCTGGTCTAATACATTATCACAGCACAGTGGCTATATGCCTGGTCTAATACATTATTACAGCACAGTGGCTATATGCCTGGTCTAATACATTATCACAGTGGCTATATGCCTGGTCTAATACATTATCACAGCATGTTGGCTATATGTCTGGTCTAATACATTATCATAGTGGCTATATGTCTGGTCTAATACATTATCACAGTGGCTATATGCCTGGTCTAATACATTATCACAGTGGCTATATGCCTGGTCTAATACATTATCACAGTGGCTATATGCCTGGTCTAATACATTATCACAGTGGCTATATGCCTGGTCTAATACATTATCACAGTGGCTATATGCCTGGTCTAATACATTATCACAGTGGCTATATGCCTGGTCTAATACATTATCACAGTGGCTATATGCCTGGTCTAATACATTATCACAGTGGCTATATGCCTGGTCTAATACATTATCACAGTGGCTATATGCCTGGTCTAATACATTATCATAGTGGCTATATGCCTGGTCTAATACATTATCACAGCATATTGGCTATATGCCTGGTCTAATACATTATCACAGCATATTGGCTATATGCCTGGTCTAATACATTATCACAGCATATTGGCTATATGCCTGGTCTAATACATTATCACAGCATATTGGCTATATGCCTGGTCTAATATTATCACAGCCTATGGTCTAATACATTATCACAGCATATTGGCTATATGCCTGGTCTAATACATTATTACAGCATATTGGCTATATGCCTGGTCTAATACATTATCACAGCATAGTGGCTATATGCCTGGTCTAATACATTATCACAGCATAGTGGCTATATGCCTGGTCTAATACATTATTACAGCATAGTGGCTATATGCCTGGTCTAATACATTATCACAGTGGCTATATGCCTGGTCTAATACATTATCACAGCATAGTGGCTATATGCCTGGTCTAATACATTATCACAGCATAGTGGCTATATGTCTGGTCTAATACATTATCACAGTGGCTATATGCCTGGTCTAATACATTATCACAGTGGCTATATGCCTGGTCTAATACATTATCACAGTGGCTATATGCCTGGTCTAATACATTATCACAGCATAGTGGCTATATGCCTGGTCTAATACATTATCACAGCACAGTGGCTATATGCCTGGTCTAATACATTATCACAGTGGCTATATGCCTGGTCTAATACATTATCACAGCATAGTGGCTATATGCCTGGTCTAATACATTATCACAGTGGCTATGTGCCTGGTCTAATACATTATTACAGCATAGTGGCTATATGCCTGGTCTAATACATTATCACAGTGGCTATGTGCCTGGTCTAATACATTATCACAGTGGCTATGTGCCTGGTCTAATACATTATCACAGCATAGTGGCTATATGCCTGGTCTAATACATTATCACAGCATAGTGGCTATATGCCTGGTCTAATACATTATCACAGCATAGTGGCTATATGCCTGGTCTAATACATTATCATAGTGGCTATATGCCTGGTCTAATACATTATCACAGCATAGTGGCTATATGCCTGGTCTAATACATTATCACAGTGGCTATATGCCTGGTCTAATACATTATCACAGCACAGTGGCTATATGCCTGGTCTAATACATTATTACAGCACAGTGGCTATATGCCTGGTCTAATACATTATCACAGTGGCTATATGCCTGGTCTAATACATTATCACAGCATGTTGGCTATATGTCTGGTCTAATACATTATCATAGTGGCTATATGTCTGGTCTAATACATTATCACAGTGGCTATATGCCTGGTCTAATACATTATCACAGTGGCTATATGCCTGGTCTAATACATTATCACAGTGGCTATATGCCTGGTCTAATACATTATCACAGTGGCTATATGCCTGGTCTAATACATTATCACAGTGGCTATATGCCTGGTCTAATACATTATCACAGCATAGTGGCTATATGCCTGGTCTAATACATTATCACAGTGGCTATATGCCTGGTCTAATACATTATCACAGCATGTTGGCTATATGCCTGGTCTAATACATTATCACAGTGGCTATATGCCTGGTCTAATACATTATCACAGTGGCTATATGCCTGGTCTAATACATTATCATAGTGGCTATATGCCTGGTCTAATACATTATCACAGCATATTGGCTATATGCCTGGTCTAATACATTATCACAGCATATTGGCTATATGCCTGGTCTAATACATTATTACAGCATATTGGCTATATGCCTGGTCTAATACATTATCACAGCATATTGGCTATATGCCTGGTCTAATACATTATCACAGCATATTGGCTATATGCCTGGTCTAATACATTATCACAGCATATTGGCTATATGCCTGGTCTAATACATTATTACAGCATATTGGCTATATGCCTGGTCTAATACATTATCACAGCATAGTGGCTATATGTCTGGTCTAATACATTATCATAGTGGCTATATGTCTGGTCTAATACATTATCACAGTGGCTATATGTCTGGGCTAATACATTATCACAGTGGCTATATGTCTGGGCTAATACATTATCACAGCACAGTGGCTATATGCCTGGGCTAATACATTATCACAGTGGCTATATGCCTGGTCTAATACATTATCATAGTGGCTATATGTCTGGTCTAATACATTATCACAGCATGTTGGCTATATGCCTGGTCTAATACATTATCACAGCATAGTGGCTATATGCCTGGTCTAATACATTATCACAGTGGCTATATGCCTGGTCTAATACATTATCACAGTGGCTATATGCCTGGTCTAATACATTATCACAGCACAGTGGCTATATGCCTGGTCTAATACATTATCACAGCACAGTGGCTATATGCCTGGTCTAATACATTATCACAGTGGCTATATGCCTGGTCTAATACATTATCACAGCATAGTGGCTATATGCCTGGTCTAATACATTATCACAGCATAGTGGCTATATGCCTGGTCTAATACATTATTACAGCATAGTGGCTATATGCCTGGTCTAATACATTATCACAGTGGCTATATGCCTGGTCTAATACATTATCACAGCATAGTGGCTATATGTCTGGTCTAATACATTATCACAGTGGCTATATGCCTGGTCTAATACATTATCACAGTGGCTATATGCCTGGTCTAATACATTATCACAGTGGCTATATGCCTGGTCTAATACATTATCACAGCATAGTGGCTATATGCCTGGTCTAATACATTATCACAGCACAGTGGTTATATGCCTGGTCTAATACATTATCACAGTGGCTATATGCCTGGTCTAATACATTATCACAGCATAGTGGCTATATGCCTGGTCTAATACATTATCACATGGCTATGTGCCTGGTCTAATACATTATTACAGCATAGTGGCTATATGCCTGGTCTAATACATTATCACAGTGGCTATATGCCTGGTCTAATACATTATCACAGTGGCTATATGCCTGGTCTAATACATTATCACAGCATAGTGGCTATATGCCTGGTCTAATACATTATCACAGCATAGTGGCTATATGCCTGGTCTAATACATTATCACAGCATAGTGGCTATATGCCTGGTCTAATACATTATCATAGTGGCTATGTGCCTGGTCTAATACATTATCACAGCATGTGGCTATATGCCTGGTCTAATACATTATCATAGTGGCTATATGTCTGGTCTAATACATTATCACAGCATAGTGGCTATATGCCTGGTCTAATACATTATCACAGTGGCTATATGCCTGGTCTAATACATTATCACAGCACAGTGGCTATATGCCTGGTCTAATACATTATTACAGCACAGTGGCTATATGCCTGGTCTAATACATTATCACAGTGGCTATATGCCTGGTCTAATACATTATCACAGCATGTTGGCTATATGTCTGGTCTAATATGGCTATATGTCTGGTCTAATACATTATCACAGTGGCTATATGCCTGGTCTAATACATTATCACAGTGGCTATATGCCTGGTCTAATACATTATCACAGTGGCTATATGCCTGGTCTAATACATTATATGCCTGGTCTAATACATTATCATAGTGGCTATATGCCTGGTCTAATACATTATCACAGCATATTGGCTATATGCCTGGTCTAATACATTATCACAGCATATTGGCTATATGCCTGGTCTAATACATTATCACAGCATATTGGCTATATGCCTGGTCTAATACATTATCACAGCATATTGGCTATATGCCTGGTCTAATACATTATTACAGCATATTGGCTATATGCCTGGTCTAATACATTATTACAGCATATTGGCTATATGCCTGGTCTAATACATTATCACAGCATAGTGGCTATATGTCTGGTCTAATACATTATCATAGTGGCTATATGTCTGGTCTAATACATTATCACAGTGGCTATATGTCTGGGCTAATACATTATCACAGCATGTTGGCTATATGTCTGGTCTAATACATTATCACAGCATAGTGGCTATATGCCTGGTCTAATACATTATCACAGCACAGTGGCTATATGCCTGGTCTAATACATTATCACAGTGGCTATATGCCTGGTCTAATACATTATCATAGTGGCTATATGTCTGGTCTAATACATTATCACAGCATGTTGGCTATATGCCTGGTCTAATACATTATCACAGCATAGTGGCTATATGCCTGGTCTAATACATTATCACAGTGGCTATATGCCTGGTCTAATACATTATCACAGCACATTGGCTATATGCCTGGTCTAATACATTATCACAGCACAGTGGCTATATGCCTGGTCTAATACATTATCACAGTGGCTATATGCCTGGTCTAATACATTATCACAGCATAGTGGCTATATGCCTGGTCTAATACATTATCACAGCATAGTGGCTATATGCCTGGTCTAATACATTATTACAGCATAGTGGCTATATGCCTGGTCTAATACATTATCACAGTGGCTATGTGCCTGGTCTAATACATTATCACAGCATAGTGGCTATATGCCTGGTCTAATACATTATCACAGCATAGTGGCTATATGTCTGGTCTAATACATTATCACAGTGGCTATATGCCTGGTCTAATACATTATCACAGCATAGTGGCTATATGCCTGGTCTAATACATTATCACAGTGGCTATATGCCTGGTCTAATACATTATCACAGTGGCTATATGCCTGGTCTAATACATTATCACAGTGGCTATATGCCTGGTCTAATACATTATCACAGCATAGTGGCTATATGCCTGGTCTAATACATTATCACAGCACAGTGGCTATATGCCTGGTCTAATACATTATCACAGTGGCTATATGCCTGGTCTAATACATTATCACAGCATAGTGGCTATATGCCTGGTCTAATACATTATCACAGTGGCTATGTGCCTGGTCTAATACATTATTACAGCATAGTGGCTATATGCCTGGTCTAATACATTATCACAGTGGCTATGTGCCTGGTCTAATACATTATCACAGTGGCTATGTGCCTGGTCTAATACATTATCACAGCATAGTGGCTATATGCCTGGTCTAATACATTATCACAGTGGCTATATGCCTGGTCTAATACATTATCACAGCATAGTGGCTATATGCCTGGTCTAATACATTATCACAGTGGCTATATGCCTGGTCTAATACATTATCACAGCATAGTGGCTATATGCCTGGTCTAATACATTATCACAGCATAGTGGCTATATGCCTGGTCTAATACATTATCACAGCATAGTGGCTATATGTCTGGTCTAATACATTATCACAGTGGCTATATGCCTGGTCTAATACATTATCACAGTGGCTATATGTGGCTATACATGCCTGGCTATATGCCTGGTCTAATACATTATCACAGCATAGTGGCTATATGCCTGGTCTAATACATTATCATAGTGGCTATATGCCTGGTCTAATACATTATCACAGTGGCTATATGCCTGGTCTAATACATTATCACAGTGGCTATATGCCTGGTCTAATACATTATCACAGTGGCTATATGCCTGGTCTAATACATTATCACAGTGGCTATATGCCTGGTCTAATACATTATCACTGGCTATATGCCTGGTCATTATCACAGGCTATATGCCTGGTCTATATCACCTGGCTATATGCCTGGTCTAATACATTATCACAGCACAGTGGCTATATGCCTGGTCTAATACATTATCACAGCACAGTGGCTATATGCCTGGTCTAATACATTATCACAGCACAGTGGCTATATGCCTGGTCTAATACATTATCACAGCACAATGGCTATATGCCTGGTCTAATACATTATCACAGTGGCTATGTGCCTGGTCTAATACATTATCACAGCACAATGGCTATATGCCTGGTCTAATACATTATCACAGCATAGTGGCTATATGCCTGGTCTAATACATTAGCATAGTGGCTATATGTCTGGTCTAATACATTATCACAGCATAGTGGCTATATGCCTGGTCTAATACATTAGCACAGCATAGTGGCTATGTGCCTGGTCTAATACATTATCACAGCATAGTGGCTATATGCCTGGTCTAATACATTATCACAGCATAGTGGCTATATGTCTGGTCTAATACATTATCACAGTGGCTATATGCCTGGTCTAATACATTATCACAGTGGCTATATGCCTGGTCTAATACATTATTACAGCACAGTGGCTATATGCCTGGTCTAATACATTATCACAGTGGCTATATGCCTGGTCTAATACATTATCACAGCACAGTGGCTATATGCCTGGTCTAATACATTATCACAGCACAGTGGCTATATGCCTGGTCTAATACATTATCACAGCATAGTGGCTATATGCCTGGTCTAATACATTATCACAGCATAGTGGCTATATGCCTGGTCTAATACATTATCACAGCATAGTGGCTATATGCCTGGTCTAATACATTATCACAGTGGCTATATGCCTGGTCTAATACATTATCACAGCACAGTGGCTATATGTCTGGTCTAATACATTATCACAGCATAGTGGCTATATGCCTGGTCTAATACATTATCACAGCACAGTGGCTATATGCCTGGTCTAATACATTATCCCAGCATATTGATTATATGTCTGGTCTAATACATTATCACAGCTGAGCATCATTTGCAAATATTTTTTATTTTACTGGACTGATGTTCATGCATCTGATGGTATTTAAGAGAACAGGGAACTCTGGGAAAAGTCAAATCATGATGCCCGTGAACTTCAGGTCGATGCTGTAGAAAGATGCTTGCGTGTTGTGTGTTGGCTGACCGTTCCAAACTATTTTCCCCAGTCGATCTAGTTTGTTTTGAGTTCCCAGTTGTATTGAACGCACTGAAGTCAGAAGTCTGCTATTTCCTAGTTGTTTTTAGAAACTCTCTCTGCCACCTTCTCCCTCCCGCTGAGGGTCCACCTCTCACGGTCCCTACTCTCCTTCCTTTCCTCCGGTGAGACTACCCAAAGAGAGGGGACACCATCTTCCACCTGATGGTGAAACTCGAGTCTCACTGCATCCGCCTCATGCACAAATTCATGTTGTTCCCATGATCAGAGAAAGTAAATTATCAATCAGCGATATACAAATTGGTCTATTTATATAGTAACTTAATCACAGAATGACAAAAACACACACCCAATTAGGTCATATATTGGTTACTGACATGATACACTGAAAAGTCCCTAGTGGACTAAGCCGGTATGACAGCTTGGTAGACAAAGGAAAGGGGTGGGGCCACTCCGAGGATTCACTGTAATACAGTCGATAACTACACTCATGAACTGCCGAAACTTTTAACACGAACAGCCATTTGAAAATAAATAGCAATTGACATATTTACGAGTGTTGTCCCTCTCCGATCGCCGGCCTGTCTGCTGCATAGTCAGGCAACAGAAAGGCTCTGGTTTGTCCACCGGAGATCAATGTCTGTCAGAGTTGTAGGTTGTTATAATGGATACTTCAGTATCATGCGTTTACCAGACTAAAGTAGTTAAACAATTGCAGCCTGAATAAATGTTTTTTTTAGTTTGTAGATTTCTTAGCCATTTCAACGTGGGAATGCTCTCCACGTTCTCTGGTCTCTTCCGTTGGTAGAGTTGCCAACCATTTCAACAGCTTCCGTGTTTTCTGGTCTCTAGAGTAGTTTGAACCACTTCACACGCGACATGCGTCACCCGGCATGTTTTGGTCTAGAGTAGTAGCCCGGCGTTATCTGGACTCTAGTTTGTAGATTTCTTAATGAATCGTTCTTGATGTCCAGCTTACTGTGGGTCTCTTTGGTGTAAATTGTCACGAGTGGTTTTATACTCCGTGGAAGTTCCGTGGTGCCTGATGTAATGTCTGTGCTCACAGGGGCGTGGCTACTGACTAGTTAAACTTTATATCTAAACAAGTATCTCGTTTAGAAGGCCAACATCACATTACATCTTCTTCTCACAAATAGTTGAATATTCATTCATATTTTATCCAACCATCAGATGAAAACCCCATAATTGAGAAGTGTACACAACCAAAAACACAGTAATGTGTGTGTCCTGTCCTTCATGAGATCACATGAAACAAATATCGATATGACTGTCCACGGACCATTCTCTCATTCTCAAAAAATAGAAATATTGTTTAATTCTCCAATTTGATGGATTAGGAGTTTTGGCAAGAAGAATGTCTTTGTTTTCTAGACAAACTCCACTTAGGAGAGATGAGATGACCTGTGCTACCGCCATGATGACCAGATGCTGTCGGACTATGAGAGAGAACATAGTCAGATGAAGAGGGAGTAGCGGTGTTCTCGGGGGTGATCCGTATCTCTGTCAGGGCCAAAAGTCTGAGATGTGAACTCTTTGATCCTGGACTGCAAATCGGGCAGTTCCACACGCAGTGTAAAATCTAAAGTGTACAGTGAGAGAACAGGTATATAAAAACACACACGTGGTTGTCAAAGCTACAAAAAGAGCTAAATAAGATCTGAAAATGTCTCGCTAGGAAACTAAAGAGTGGCGCTTTCCTCTTTCTTTCCGCTAAGAACTCGGAAAGAACAAGTCTTTGTTTTACGATTTTAAAGGCCTGATTTTTGGTGGAGTGCTGCAAAGATGGTTGTCCTTCTGGAAGGTTCTCCCATCTCCACAGAGGAACTCTGGAGCCCTGACATTGACCATTGGGTTATTGGTCACTTCCAAGGCCCTTCTCCCCCGATTGCTCAGTTTGGCCGGGCGGCCAGCTCTAGGAAGAGTCTTGGTGGTTCCAAAATTCTTCCATTTAAGAATGATGGAGGCCACTGTGTTCTTCGGTACCTGCAATGACATTATTTGATACACTTTCCCAGATCTGTGCCTCGACCAAATTGTGTCTCGGAGCTCTATGGACAATTCCTTCGACTTCATGGCTTGGTTTTTGCTCTGACATGCACTGTCAACTGTGGGACCTTTTTATATAGACAGGTGTGTTCCTTTCCAAATCATGTCCAATCAATTGAATTTACCACAGGTGGACTCCCAATTAAGTTGTAGAAACATCTCAAGGATGATCAATGGAAACAGGAAACACCTAACTTATAAAAATGTTGAACAAGGCAAGGGGTCCTAATACTTACCGACTGCATTGTAGCTACCCTACCATAAACAACACAGCAGCAGACCAATCAGCAACGTTTGTTTTCGTCAGGGAAACAATACCCAACATTCTATGCTGGAGATGAATATCTGAAAAGGCATTTTTGTTTTTGTTGATGCGACACCCTTTAAAAAAAATTGTCTGAAAGTTATTGCAGGGGCATTCTGTCTGTAAAGGGTGTTCGATTCACTTTCTCTCGCTCTTCCCCTTTTCTCTCTTTTCCTACCCCCCCACTTTGGCTGGTGCTCCCCCTTACTTCCTTCCTCCTTAACTTTCCTTTCCTTCCTTCCTCTGTTCCTCCCCTCCCTCGTCCCTCTCTCTCTCTTCCAGTGTGTGTCTGTGAAGATTATAGGCTGTGTTAGACTGAGAGAGAGGTGTTTTTAAGGGGTGTAATAATGTGTGACAGAGGGAGAGGGGTGTGGCAGTGTAATTGGTGCCTGTGTTACACAGCTGTCTCAAAGACAGCGGCATCTGTTTCAATGCGTTTCCCTATATAGGCCTACACACACACACACACACAGGCACATGCTCACACACACACTGTCATTTAGCTTGTTGTATTCCACTGGTTTGTAAACTGTTCTCTTGTAAAGGTCTCTTAACCAAACATCAGCCTGTGTGTGTTTTGGACGGTTGAGGAGGCCAGGGTAGTGCTCTGCTGTGGACCAGGGTAGTGCTCTGCTGTGGACCAGGGTAGTGCTCTGCTGTGGACCAGGGTAGTGCTCTGCTGTGGACCAGGGTAGTGCTCTGCTGTGGACCAGGGTAGTGCTCTGCTGTGGACCAGGGTAGTGCTCTGCTGTGGACCAGGGTAGTGCTCTGCTGTGGACCAGGGTAGTGCTCTGCTGTGGACCAGGGTAGTGCTCTATATATAGATAGATGCATGTCTGTAGGGTCTTGTTTCAGACAGTTTTCTGAGGTGACAGTACCTTCCCATGTGTGTTCTATCTAACCTGTTTTTCCACATTCATCACTAGCTGATTAGTTTCACCAGATACTAATCTAAATACTCCACGAGCTCCACTATACAGATACCAACAAAACAAGATAAACTTTCTACCTCGATAACTTAACTTTGAAAAAGCGTCTTCCCCCTCAGGAGGCTGAAAAGTTTGGCATCAGCCCACAAATCCTCTAAAATTTCTCCAGCTACTCCTCTGAGAATGTCTTGACTGGCTGTATCACTGCTTGGTATGACAACATGGCCGCTCTTGATCACATGGCGCTACAGAAGGTGGTGCGGACAGCCCAGTACATCACTGGGGCCCAGCTCCCTGCCATCCAGGACCTCTATATCAGAGGGTGGTGAGGACAGACCAGTACATCACTGGGGCCAGGCTTCCTGCCATCCAGGTCCTCTATATCAGAGGGTAGTGAGGACAGCCCAGTACATCACTGTGGCCCAGCTCCCTGTCATCCAGGACCTCTATATCAGAGGGTAGTGAGGACAGCCCAGTACATCACTGGAGCACAGCTCCCTGCCATCCAGGACCTCTATATCAGAGGGTAGTGAGGACAGCCCAGTACATCACTGGGGCCCAGCTCCCTGCCATCC
>NC_060182.1:2646818-2739318 GCF_021184085.1 Oncorhynchus gorbuscha | reverse complement strand
CTAGTTCCTCCCTCCTTCCCTCCCTCCCTCCCTCCATGCTAATGCTTGTTCTTCCCTCCCTCCCACCATGCTAATGCTAGCGCTTCCCTCCCTCCATGCTAATGCTAGTTCTTCCCTCCCTCCCTCCATGCTAATGCTAGCGCTTTCCTCCCTCACTCCCTCCCTCCATGATAATGCTAGCGCTTTCCTCCCTCCATCACTGCCTCCATGCGAAGGCTAGCGCTTTCCTCCCTCCCTCACTCCCTCCATGCTAATGCTAGCTTTCCTCCCTCCCTCCCTCCCTCCCTCCATGCTAATGCCCTTTCCTCCTCCCTCCATCTAATGCTAGCTTTCCTCCCTCCCTCCCTCCCTCCCTCCCTCCTCCCTCCTCCCTCCCTCCCTCCTCCCTCCCTCCCCCCTCCCTCCCTCCTCCCTCCTCCCTCCTCCCCTCCTCCCCTCCCTCCCTCCCTCCATGCTAATGCTAGCGCTTTCCTCCCTCCCTCCCTCCATGCTAATGCTAGCGCTTTCCTCCCTCCCTCCCTCCCTCCATGCTAATGCTAGCGCTTTCCTCCCTCCCTCCCTCCCTCCATGCTAATGCTACTGGGGTACTGGTATAGAGTCAATGTGGAAACTATATGCAGGGGTACCGGTACCGAGTCAATGTGGAGGCTATATACAGAGGGTACTGGTACAGAGTCAATGTGGAAACTATATACAAGGGGTAGGTACCGAGTCAATGTGCAGGGATACAGGTTAGTAATCAATGTGGTGGGTGGTCCTTCTGTAGGGATGGCGCTTGTAGGGGTTGGGTTCGATCCCGTAAGGTATGCACACATGACTGTAATCTGGACAAATCATATATTATATTATTATATATTATTATATATATTAGGTGGGGGTAAAGTGACCATGCATAGATAATAAACAGAGTAGCAGCAGTGTAAAAACAAAGGGGGGAGGGGGGGGTCAATGTAAATAGTTCGGTGGCCATTTGATTAATTGTTAAGCAGGCTTATGGCTTGCGGGTAGAAGCTGTGAAGAAGTCTTTTGGTCCTAGACTTGGTGCTCCAGTACAGCTATGCACTACCCTCTGTAGCGTCTTACGGTAGGATGCCGATCAGTTGCCATGTCAGGCGGTGACGCAGCCGTTCAGGATGCTCTCGATGGTGCAGCTGTATAACTTTTTGAGAATCTGGGGACCCATGCCAAGTCTCCCCCTGAGGGGGAAAAGGTTTGGTCGTGTCTTCACAGCTGTATTAGTGTGTTTGGACTAGAGGTCGACCGATTATGATTTTTCAACGCCGAAACCGATTATTGGAGGACCAAAAAAGCCGATACCGATTAATCAGCCAATTTTTTTATTTAGTTTTATTTGCAATAATGATAATTACAACAATACTGAATGAACACTTATTTTAACTTAATATAATACATCAATAAAATAAATTTAACCTCAAATAAATAATGAAACATGTTCAATTCGGTTTAAATAATGCAAAAACACAGTGTTGGAGAAGAAAGTAAAAGTGCAATATGTGCCATGTAAGAAACCTAACGTTTAAGTTCCTTGCTCAGAACATGAGAACATATGAAAGCTGGTGGTTCCTTTTAACATGAGTCTTCAATATTCCCAGGTAAGAAGTTTTTGGTTGTAGTCATTATAGGACTATTTCCCTCTATACCATTTGTATTTTCTTATAGTTGGTAGAGCATGGCTTTGACTATTGGATGTTCTTATAGGCACTTTAGTATTGCCAGTGTTCTTAAGGCATTATATAGTGTAACTTCCGTCCCTCTCCTCGCTCCTCCCTGGGCACGAACCAGGAACACAACGACAACAGCCACCATCGAAGCAGCGTTACCCATGCAGAGCAAGGGAACAACCACTCCAAGGCTCAGAGCGAGCGAGTGACGTTTGAAACGCTATTAGCGCGCGCTAACTAGCCAGCCATTTCACTTCGGTTACACCAGCCTCATCTCGGGAGTTGATAGGCTTGAAGTCATAAACAGCACAATGCTTGACGCACAACGAAGAGCTGCTGGCAAAGTGCATGAAAGTGCTGTTTGAATAATGTTTACGCGCCTGCTTCTGCCTACCACCGCTCAGTCAGATTTAGATACTTGTATGCTCAGTCAGATTATATGCAACGCAGGACACGCTAGATAAACTAGTAATATTAACCATGTTTAGTTAACTAGTGATTATGATTGATTGATTGATTGTTTTTTATAAGATAAGTTTAATGCTAGCTAGCAACTTACCTTGGCTTCTACTGCATTCGCATAACAGGCAGGCTCCTCGTGGAGTGCAATGAGAGGCAGATGGTTAGAGCGTTGGACTAGTTAACTGTAAGGTTGCTAGATTGGATCCCCCGAGCCGACAAGGTGAAAATCTGTCTTTCTGCCCTTGAACGAGGCAGTTAACCCACTGTTCCTAGGCCGTCATTGATAATAAGAATGTGTTCTTAACTGACTTGCCTAGTTAAATAAAGGTGTAAAAAAAAAAACGCAAAATCAGAAATACCGATTGTTATGACAACTTGAAATCGGCCCTAATTAATCGGCCATTCCGATTTAATCGGTTGACCTCTAGTTTGGACCGTTCTAGTTTGTTGGTGATGTGGACACAAGGAGCTTGAAACTATCGACCTGCTCCACTACAGCCCCGTCGATGTAAATGGGGGCGTGTTCGGTCCTCCTTTTCCTGTCGTCCACCATCAGCTCCTTTGTCTTGATCACGTTGAGGAGAGGTTGTTGTCATGGCACCACACTGCCAGGTTTCTGACCTCCTCCCTATAGGCTGTCTCGTCATTGTCTGTGACCACTGTTGTGTCGTCAGCAAACTTAATGATGGTGTTGGAGTCATGGTTGGCCCAGTCATGGATGAACAGGGAGTGCCAGGAGGGGACTGAGCATGCACCCCTTGGGGGCCCCTGTGTTGAGGATCAGCGTGGCAGATGTGTTGTTGCCTATGCTTACCACCTGGGGGCGGCCTGTCAGGAAGTCCAGGATCCAGTTGCAGAGGGAGGGGCTTAGTCCCAGGGTCCTTAGCTTAGTGATGAGCTTTGAGGGCACTATGATGTTGAACGCTGAGCTGTAGTCAATGAACAGCATTCTCACATAGGTGTTCCTGTTGTCCAGCTGGGAAAGGGATTGCAATTTATGGGAGTTCAGGGTGGTCAAGTGACACTTTAATTTCTGTTTATTTATATTTTTCACCTTTTTACTTATCTATTTTTCACTTAACACTTATTTTTCTTCAATCTGCAAGGTCTACACCTGTTGTATTTCGCGCACAAATAACAATATATAAATATATCGACACAATAGATCGACAGATATATCGGTAGGTTTTGTTTCCCCAGACAATGTTAATCCGTATCAAACCCAAATAAACATATTGGTGGTGCTCTGTTGATATCACTGGTGTCTCAGCAGGATTGTTCAACTCTACTCTTTTGCTCTCCCCCTCCCTATCCCCCTCCATCCCTCCCTATCCCCCTCCATCCCTCTCTCCTCCCTATCCCCCTCCATCCCTCTCTCCCTCCCTATCCCCTTCCATCCCTATCCCCCTCCCTATCCCCCTCCATCCCTCTCTCCCTCCCTATCCCCCTCTCTCCCTCTCTCCCTCTCCATCCCTCTCTCCCCCTCTGTTTCCCTAATTCCATCCCTCTCCCCCTCCCTATCCCCCACCCTATCCCCCTCCATCCCTCCCTATCCCCCTCCATCCCTCTCTCCTCCTCTGTTTCCCTAATTCCATCCCTCTCTCACTCTCCCCTAGGGCTGGGCGGTAGACCATTGTTTTACTGTAGACCGGTATTGATGCAAGGACTGGTTTGAGTTTTTACTTTACCTTCTATAAGAGTATTTCAATGTTTGGTTTGTGAAATTTTATCCTCAACTCCGGTGCGTATGTCAGTTTTTATAGGTTACTCGGTCTCCCTCTCCTCCTGCTGCTGCATGCCGCTAACCACCCCCTAGCCCTGCCCGCTAACCACCCCCTAGCCCTGCCCGCTAACCCCCCCTAGCCCTGCCCGCTAACCACCCCCTAGCCCTGCCCGCTAACCACTCCCTAGCCCTGCCCGCTAACCACCCCCTAGCCCGCTAACCACCCCTTAGCCCTGCCCGCTAAACGCCCCCTAGCCCTGCCCGCTAACCCCCCAGCCCTGCCCGCTAACCCCCCTAGCCCTGCCCGCTAACCACCCCCTAGCCCTGCCCAACCACCCCCTAGCCCTGCCCGCTAACCCCCCTAGCCCTGCCCGCTAACCACCCCTAGCCCTGCCCGCTAACCACCCCCTAGCCCTGCCCGCTAACCACCCCCTAGCCCTGCCCGCTAACCCCCCTAGCCCTGCCCGCTAACCACCCCCTAGCCCTGCCCGCTAACCACCCCCTAGCCCTGCCCGCTAACCCCCCTGCCCTGCCCGTCTAACCACCCCCTAGCCCTGCCCGCTAACCACCCACTAGCCCTGCCCAGGAACCACCCCTAGCCCTGCCCGCTAACCCCCCCTAGCCCTGCCCGCTAACCACCCCTGTTAGCCGCTAATGCTAATCACTATTTAGCTGGCTAAATGTATTAAGAGTTAGAGCAAACGTAGCTAGCTAGATAATACTGCCTGGTACCAGCAAGCATTTTTGCGCAACAGTATCTTAGAGGACATGAAGTAAAACTACATGAACTACATGAAGTAAAAACATGTTATGGAACATCTAATTAAGGTCACCTGGAATCACTGACCTATCCTAACCTAGGACAACAAGCACACAGGAAAGATAACGCAGGAGTGGCTTTTGGACAAGTCTCTGAATATCCTTCAGCGGTCCAGCCAGAGCCCGGACTTGAACCCGATCGAACATCTCTGAAGAGACCTGAAAATAGCTGTGAAGTGACGCTCCCCATCTAACCTGACAGAGCTTGAGAGGATCTGCAGAGAAGAATGGGACAAACTCCTCAAATATGGGTGTGCCAAGCTTGTAGCGTCATACCCAATAAGACTTGAGGATGTAATAGCTGCCAAAGGTTCTTCATCAAAGTAAGGGGTCTGAATATTTATGTAAATGTGATATATATATATATTTTTTGTAAATAGCGAAAAATATCTAAAACCTGTATTTGCTTTCTCATTATGAGATGTGTGTATATTGATGAGGGTAAAGTTGTGTGCTGTTAAACCACTGGGTAGACAGAGGGAGGGAGGGAGCACCGTTAAACCACTTGGTAGACAGAGGGAGGGAGGGAGCACCGTTAAACTACTGGGTAGACAGAGGGAGGGAGGGAGCACTGTTAAACCACTGAGTAGACAGAGGGAGGGAGGGAGCACCGTTAAACTACTGGGTAGACAGAGGGAGGGAGGGAGCACTGTTAAACCACTGAGTAGACAGAGGGAGGGAGGGAGCACTGTTAAACCACTGGGTAGACGGGAGGGAGGGAGCACCGTTAAACCACTGGGTAGACAGAGGGAGGGAGGGAGCACTGTTAAACCACTTGGTAGACAGAGGGAGGGAGGGAGCACCGTTAAACTACTGGGTAGACAGAGGGAGGGAGGGAGCACTGTTAAACCACTGAGTAGACAGAGGGAGGGAGGGAGCACTGTTAAACCACTGGGTAGACGGGAGGGAGGGAGCACCGTTAAACCACTGGGTAGACAGAGGGAGGGAGGGAGCACTGTTAAACCACTGAGTAGACAGAGGGAGGGAGGGAGCACTGTTAAACCACTGGGTAGACAGAGGGAGGGAGCACTGTTAAACCACTGGGTAGACAGAGGGAGGGAGGGAGGGAGCACCGTTAAACCACTAGGTAGACAGAGGGAGGGAGGGAGCACCGTTAAACCACTTGGTAGACAGAGGGAGGAGGAGCACTGTTAAACCACTGGGTAGACAGAGGGAGGGAGGGAGCACATTTACATTTACATTTAAGTCATTTAGCAGACGCTCTTATCCAGAGCGACTTACAAATTGGTGCATTCACCTTATGACATCCAGTGGAACAGTCACTTTACAATAGTGCATCTAAATCTTAAAGGGGCGGGGGGTGAGAGGGATTACTTATCCTATCCTAGGTATTCCTTAAAGAGGTGGGGTTTCAGGTGTCTCCGGAAGGTGGTGATTGACTCCGCTGTCCTGGCGTCGTGAGGAGTTTGTTCCACCATTGGGGGGCCAGAGCAGCGAACAGTTTTGACTGGGCTGAGCGGGAACTGTACTTCCTCAGTGGTAGGGAGGCGAGCAGGCCAGAGGTGGATGAACGCAGTGCCCTTGTTTGGGTGTAGGGCCTGATCAGAGCCTGGAGGTACTGAGGTGCCGTTCTGGGTAGACAGAGGAGGGAGCACCGTTAAACCACTTGGTTGACGAAGGGAGGAGGGAGCACTGTTAAACCACTTGGTAGACGGATGGAGGGAGCACCGTTAAACCACTTGGTAGACGGAGGGAGGGAGCACTGTTAAACCACTTGGTAGAGGGAGGAGGGAGGGAGCACCGTTAAACCACTTGGTAGACAGAGGGAGGGAGGGAGCACTGTTAAACCACTGGGTAGACGAAGGGAGGGAGGGAGGGAGCACCGTTAAACCACTTGGTAGATGGAGGGAGGGAGGGAGCACCGTTAAACCACTTGGTAGACGGAGGGAGGGAGCACCGTTAAACCACTGGGTAGACAGAGGGAGGGAGCACCGTTAAACCACTGGGTAGACAGAGGGAGGGAGCACCGTTAAACCACTGGGTAGACAGAGGGAGGGAGGGAGGGAGCACCGTTAAACCACTGGGTAGACAGAGGGAGGGAGGGAGCACCGTTAAACCACTGGGTAGACTGAGGGAGGGAGGGAGCACCGTTAAACCACTGGGTAGACTGAGGGAGGGAGGGAGCACTGTTAAACCACTGGGTAGACAGAGGGAGGGAGGGAGCACCGTTAAACCACTGGGTAGACAGAGGGAGGGAGGGAGGGAGCACCGTTAAACCACTGGGTAGACAGGGGGGGGAGGGAGGGAGGGAGCACCGTTAAACCACTGGGTAGACGGAGGGAGGGATGGAGCACTGTTAAACCACTGGGTAGACAGAGGGAGGGAGCACCGTTAAACCGCTGGGTAGAGGGAGGGAGGGAGCACCGTTAAACCACTGGGTAGACAGGGGGAGGGAGGGAGGGAGTACCGTTAAACCACTGGGTAGACGGAGGGAGGGAGCACCGTTAAACCACTGGGTAGACAGAGGGAGGGAGGGAGCACCGTTAAACCACTGGGTAGACAGAGGGAGGGAGGGAGCACCGTTAAACCACTGAGTAGACGGAGGGAGGGAGGGAGCACCGTTAAACCACTGGGTAGACGGAGGGAGGGAGGGAGCACCGTTATACCACTGGGTAGACGGAGGGAGGGAGCACCGTTAAACCACTGGGTAGACGGAGGGAGGGAGCACCGTTAAACCACTGGGAAGATGGAGGGAGGGAGGGAGGGAGCACCGTTAAACCACTGAGTAGACAGAGGGAGGGAGCACTGTTAAACCACTGGGTAGACGGAGGGAGGGAGCACCGTTAAACCACTGAGAAGACGGAGGGAGGGAGCACCGTTAAACCACTTGGTAGACAGAGGGAGGGAGGGAGCACCGTTAAAATACTGGGTAGACAGAGGGAGGGAGGGAGCACCGTTAAACCACTGGGTAGACTGAGGGAGGGAGGGAGGGAGCACCGTTAAACCACTTGGTAGACAGAGGGAGGGAGGGAGCACCGTTAAACCACTGGGTAGACAGAGGGAGGGAGGGAGGGAGCACCGTTAAACCACTGGGTAGATGGAGGGAGGGAGGGAGCACTGTTAAACCACTGGGTAGACAGAGGGAGGGAGGGAGCACCGTTAAACCGCTGGGTAGAGGGAGGGAGGGAGCACCGTTAAACCACTGGGTAGATGGAGGGAGGGAGGGAGGGAGCACCGTTAAACCACTGGGTAGACTGAGGGAGGGAGGGAGCACCGTTAAACCACTGAGTAGACGGAGGGAGGGAGGGAGGGAGGGAGGGAGGGAGCACCGTTAAACCACTGGGTAGACGGAGGGAGGGAGCACCGTTAAACCACTGGGAAGATGGAGGGAGGGAGGGAGCACTGTTAAACCACTGGGTAGAGGGAGGGAGGGAGGGAGCACCGTTAAACCACTGGGTAGACGGAGGTAGGGAGGGAGCACTGTTAAACCACTGGGTAGACGGAGGGAGGGAGCACCGTTAAACCACTGGGTGGACAGACGGAGGGAGGGAGCACCGTTATACCACTGGATAGACTGAGGGAGGGAGCACTGTTAAACCACTGAGTAGACAGAGGGAGGGAGGGAGCACTGTTAAACCACTGGGTAGACAGAGGGAGGGAGCACTGTTAAACCACTGGGTAGACAGAGGGAGGGAGGGAGCACCGTTAAACCACTAGGTAGACAGAGGGAGGGAGGGAGCACTGTTAAACCACTTGGTAGACAGAGGGAGGGAGGGAGCACTGTTAAACCACTGGGTAGACAGAGGGAGGGAGGGAGCACATTTACATTTACATTTAAGTCATTTAGCAGACGCTCTTATCCAGAGCGACTTACAAATTGGTGCATTCACCTTATGACATCCAGTGGAACAGTCACTTTACAATAGTGCATCTAAATCTTAAAGGGGCGGGGGGGGTGAGAGGGATTACTTATCCTATCCTAGGTATTCCTTAAAGAGGTGGGGTTTCAGGTGTCTCCGGAAGGTGGTGATTGACTCCGCTGTCCTGGCGTCGTGAGGGAGTTTGTTCCACCATTGGGGGGCCAGAGCAGCGAACAGTTTTGACTGGGCTGAGCGGGAACTGTACTTCCTCAGTGGTAGGGAGGCGAGCAGGCCAGAGGTGGATGAACGCAGTGCCCTTGTTTGGGTGTAGGGCCTGATCAGAGCCTGGAGGTACTGAGGTGCCGTTCTGGGTAGACAGAGGGAGGGAGCACCGTTAAACCACTTGGTTGACGAAGGGAGGGAGGGAGCACTGTTAAACCACTTGGTAGACGGAGGGAGGGAGCACCGTTAAACCACTTGGTAGACGGAGGGAGGGAGCACTGTTAAACCACTTGGTAGAGGGAGGGAGGGAGGGAGCACCGTTAAACCACTTGGTAGACAGAGGGAGGGAGGGAGCACTGTTAAACCACTGGGTAGACGAAGGGAGGGAGGGAGGGAGCACCGTTAAACCACTTGGTAGATGGAGGGAGGGAGGGAGCACCGTTAAACCACTTGGTAGACGGAGGGAGGGAGGGAGCACCGTTAAACCACTGGGTAGACAGAGGGAGGGAGGGAGGGAGGGAGCACCGTTAAACCACTGGGTAGACGGGGGGAGGGAGGGAGTACCGTTAAACCACTGGGTAGACGGAGGGAGGGAGCACCGTTAAACCACTGGGTAGACAGAGGGAGGGAGGGAGCACCGTTAAACCACTGAGTAGACGGAGGGAGGGAGGGAGCACCGTTAAACCACTGGGTAGACGGAGGGAGGGAGGGAGCACCGTTATACCACTGGGTAGACGGAGGGAGGGAGCACCGTTAAACCACTGGGTAGACGGAGGGAGGGAGCACCGTTAAACCACTGGGAAGATGGAGGGAGGGAGGGAGGGAGCACCGTTAAACCACTGGGAAGATGGAGGGAGGGAGGGAGGGAGGGAGCACCGTTAAACCACTGAGTAGACAGAGGGAGGGAGCACTGTTAAACCACTGGGTAGACGGAGGGAGGGAGCACCGTTATACCACTGGGTAGACGGAGGGAGGGAGCACCGTTAAACCACTGGGTAGCCGGAGGGAGGGAGCACCGTTAAACCACTGGGAAGATGGAGGGAGGGAGGGAGCACCGTTAAACCACTGGGAAGATGGAGGGAGGGAGGGAGGGAGGGAGCACCGTTAAACCACTGAGTAGACAGAGGGAGGGAGCACTGTTAAACCACTGGGTAGACGGAGGGAGGGAGCACCGTTAAACCACTGAGAAGACGGAGGGAGGGAGGGAGGGAGCACCGTTAAACCACTTGGTAGACAGAGGGAGGGAGGGAGCACTGTTAAACCACTGGGTACACAGAGGGAGGGAGGGAGCACTGTTAAACCACTGGGTAGACAGAGGGAGGGAGGGAGCACTGTTAAACCACTGGGTAGACAGAGGGAGGGATGGAGCACTGTTAAACCACTGGGTAGACGGGAGGGAGGGAGCACCGTTAAACCACTGGGTAGACAGAGGGAGGGAGGGAGCACTGTTAAACCACTGAGTAGACAGAGGGAGGGAGGGAGCACTGTTAAACCACTGGGTAGACAGAGGGAGGGAGCACCGTTAAACCACTGGGTAGACTGAGGGAGGGAGGGAGGGAGCACCGTTAAACCACTTGGTAGACAGAGGGAGGGAGGGAGCACCGTTAAACCACTTGGTAGACAGAGGGAGGGAGGAGCACTGTTAAACCACTGGGTAGACAGAGGGAGGGAGGGAGCACTGTTAAACCACTGGGTAGACAGAGGGAGGGAGGGAGCACTGTTAAACCACTGGGTAGACAGAGGGAGGGAGGGAGCACTGTTAAACCACTGGGTAGACAGAGGGAGGGAGGGAGCACTGTTAAACCACTGGGTAGACAGAGGGAGGGAGGGAGCACTGTTAAACCACTGGGTAGACAGAGGGAGGGAGCACTGTTAAACCACTGGGTAGACAGAGGGAGGGAGGGAGCACTGTTAAACCACTGGGTAGACAGAGGGAGGGAGCACTGTTAAACCACTGGGTAGACGGAGGGAGGGAGGGAGCACTGTTAAACCACTGGGTAGACGGAGGGAGGGAGGGAGCACCGTTAAACCACTGGGTAGACAGGGGGAGGGAGGGAGGGAGCACCGTTAAACCACTGGGTAGACGGAGGGAGGGAGGGAGGGAGCACCGTTAAACCACTGGGTAGACGGAGGGAGGGAGCACTGTTAAACCACTGGGAAGATGGAGGGAGGGAGGGAGGGAGGGAGCACCGTTAAACCACTGGGAAGATGGAGGGAGGGAGGGAGGGAGCACCGTTAAACCACTGAGTAGACAGAGGGAGGGAGCACTGTTAAACCACTGGGTAGACGGAGGGAGGGAGCACCGTTATACCACTGGGTAGACGGAGGGAGGGAGCACCGTTAAACCACTGGGTAGACGGAGGGAGGGAGCACCGTTAAACCACTGGGAAGATGGAGGGAGGGAGGGAGCACCGTTAAACCACTGGGAAGATGGAGGGAGGGAGGGAGGGAGCACCGTTAAACCACTGAGTAGACAGAGGGAGGGAGCACTGTTAAACCACTGGGTAGACGGAGGGAGGGAGCACCGTTAAACCACTGAGAAGACGGAGGGAGGGAGGGAGGGAGCACCGTTAAACCACTTGGTAGACAGAGGGAGGGAGGGAGCACCGTTAAACTACTGGGTAGACAGAGGGAGGGATGGAGCACTGTTAAACCACTGGGTAGACGGGAGGGAGGGAGCACCGTTAAACCACTGGGTAGACAGAGGGAGGGAGGGAGCACTGTTAAACCACTGAGTAGACAGAGGGAGGGAGGGAGCACTGTTAAACCACTGGGTAGACAGAGGGAGGGAGCACCGTTAAACCACTGGGTAGACTGAGGGAGGGAGGGAGGGAGCACCGTTAAACCACTTGGTAGACAGAGGGAGGGAGGGAGCACCGTTAAACCACTTGGTAGACAGAGGGAGGGAGGGAGCACTGTTAAACCACTGGGTAGACAGAGGGAGGGAGGGAGCACTGTTAAACCACTGGGTAGACAGAGGGAGGGAGGGAGCACTGTTAAACCACTGGGTAGACAGAGGGAGGGAGGGAGCACTGTTAAACCACTGGGTAGACAGAGGGAGGGAGCACTGTTAAACCACTGGGTAGACGGAGGGAGGGAGGGAGCACTGTTAAACCACTGGGTAGACGGAGGGAGGGAGGGAGCACCGTTAAACCACTGGGTAGACAGGGGGAGGGAGGGAGGGAGCACCGTTAAACCACTGGGTAGACGGAGGGAGGGAGGGAGGGAGCACCGTTAAACCACTGGGTAGACGGAGGGAGGGAGCACTGTTAAACCACTGGGTAGACAGAGGGAGGGAGGGAGGGAGCACTGTTAAACCACTGGGTAGAAAGAGGGAGGGAGGGAGCACCGTTAAACCACTGGGTAGACAGGGGGAGGGAGGGAGCACCGTTAAACCACTGGGTAGACAGAGGGAGGGAGCACCTTAAACCACTGGGTAGACAGGGGAGGGAGGGAGGGAGCACCGTTAAACCACTGAGTAGACGGAGGGAGGGAGGGAGGGAGGGAGCACCGTTAAACCACTGGGTAGACGGAGGGAGGGAGCACCGTTAAACCACTGGGAAGACGGAGGGAGGGAGGGAGCACCGTTAAACCACTGGGTAGAGGGAGGGAGGGAGGGAGCACCGTTAAACCACTGGGTAGACGGAGGTAGGGAGGGAGCACTGTTAAACCACTGGGTAGACGGAGGGAGGGAGCACCGTTAAACCACTGGGTGGACAGCCGGAGGGAGGGAGCACCGTTATACCACTGGGTAGACTGAGGGAGGGAGCACTGTTAAACCACTGGGTAGACTGAGGGAGGGAGCACCGTTAAACCACTGAGAAGACAGAGGGAGGGAGCACCGTTAAACCACTGAGTAGACAGAGGGAGGGAGCACTGTTAAACCACTGGGTAGACGGAGGGAGGGAGCACCGTTAAACCACTGAGAAGACAGAGGGAGGGAGGGAGGGAGGGAGGGAGCACCGTTAAACCACTTGGTAGACAGAGGGAGGGAGCACCGTTAAACCACTGGGTAGACGGAGGGAGGGAGCACCGTTAAACCACTGGGTGGAGACAGGGAGGGAGGTTATACCACTGGATAGACTGAGGGAGGGAGCACTGTTAAACCACTGAGTAGACAGAGGGAGGGAGGGAGCACTGTTAAACCACTGAGTAGACAGAGGGAGGGAGGGAGCACTGTTAAACCACTGGGTAGACAGAGGGAGGGAGCACTGTTAAACCACTGGGTAGACAGAGGGAGGGAGGGAGGGAGCACCGTTAAACCACTAGGTAGACAGAGGGAGGGAGGGAGCACTGTTAAACCACTTGGTAGACAGAGGGAGGGAGGGAGCACTGTTAAACCACTGGGTAGACAGAGGGAGGGAGGGAGCACATTTACATTTACATTTAAGTCATTTAGCAGACGCTCTTATCCAGAGCGACTTACAAATTGGTGCATTCACCTTATGACATCCAGTGGAACAGTCACTTTACAATAGTGCATCTAAATCTTAAAGGGGCGGGGGGGGTGAGAGGGATTACTTATCCTATCCTAGGTATTCCTTAAAGAGGTGGGGTTTCAGGTGTCTCCGGAAGGTGGTGATTGACTCCGCTGTCCTGGCGTCGTGAGGGAGTTTGTTCCACCATTGGGGGGCCAGAGCAGCGAACAGTTTTGACTGGGCTGAGCGGGAACTGTACTTCCTCAGTGGTAGGGAGGCGAGCAGGCCAGAGGTGGATGAACGCAGTGCCCTTGTTTGGGTGTAGGGCCTGATCAGAGCCTGGAGGTACTGAGGTGCCGTTCTGGGTAGACAGAGGGAGGGAGCACCGTTAAACCACTTGGTTGACGAAGGGAGGGAGGGAGCACTGTTAAACCACTTGGTAGACGGAGGGAGGGAGCACCGTTAAACCACTTGGTAGACGGAGGGAGGGAGCACTGTTAAACCACTTGGTAGAGGGAGGGAGGGAGGGAGCACCGTTAAACCACTTGGTAGACAGAGGGAGGGAGGGAGGGAGCACTGTTAAACCACTGGGTAGACGAAGGGAGGGAGGGAGGGAGCACCGTTAAACCACTTGGTAGATGGAGGGAGGGAGGGAGCACCGTTAAACCACTTGGTAGACGGAGGGAGGGAGGGAGCACCGTTAAACCACTGGGTAGACAGAGGGAGGGAGCACCGTTAAACCACTGGGTAGACAGAGGGAGGGAGGGAGGGAGCACCGTTAAACCACTGGGTAGACAGAGGGAGGGAGGGAGCACCGTTAAACCACTGGGTAGACTGGGAGGGAGGGAGCACCGTTAAACCACTGGGTAGACAGGGGAGGGAGGGAGGAGCACTGTTAAACCACTGGGTAGACGGAGGGAGGGAGCACCGTTAAACCACTGGGTAGACAGAGGGAGGGAGGGAGCACCGTTAAACCACTGGGTAGACGGAGGGAGGGAGGGAGCACCGTTAAACCACTGGGTAGACAGAGGGAGGGAGGGAGCACCGTTAAACCACTGGGTAGACGGAGGGAGGGGGAGGGAGCACCGTTAAACCACTGGGTAGACGGAGGGAGGGAGGGAGCACCGTTAAACCACTGGGTAGACAGGAGGGAGGGAGCACCGTTAAACCACTGGGTAGACAGAGGGAGGGAGGGAGCACCGTTAAACCACTGGTAGACGGAGGAGGGAGGGAGCACCGTTAAACCACTGGGTAGACGGAGGGAGGGAGGGAGCACCGTTAAACCACTGGGTAGACGGAGGGAGGGAGCACCGTTAAACCACTGGGAAGATGGAGGGAGGGAGGGAGGGAGCACCGTTAAACCACTGGGAAGATGGAGGGAGGGAGGGAGGTTAAACCACTGAGGGAGAGGAGGGAGCACCGTTAAACCACTGAGTAGACGGAGGGAGGGAGCACCGTTAAACCACTGAGAAGACGGAGGGAGGGAGGGAGGGAGGGAGGGAGCACCGTTAAACCACTTGGTAGACAGAGGGAGGGAGGGAGCACCGTTAAACTACTGGGTAGACAGAGGGAGGGAGGGAGCACTGTTAAACCACTGGGTAGACAGAGGGAGGGAGCACCGTTAAACCACTGGGTAGACAGAGGGAGGGAGGGAGCACTGTTAAACCACTGAGTAGACAGAGGGAGGGAGGGAGCACTGTTAAACCACTGGGTAGACAGAGGGAGGGAGGGAGCACTGTTAAACCACTGGGTAGACTGAGGGAGGGAGGGAGGGAGCACTGTTAAACCACTGGGTAGACAGAGGGAGGGAGGGAGCACTGTTAAACCACTGGGTAGACTGAGGGAGGGAGGGAGCACTGTTAAACCACTGGGTAGACAGAGGGAGGGAGGGAGCACTGTTAAACCACTGGGTAGACAGAGGGAGGGAGGGAGCACTGTTAAACCACTGGGTAGACAGAGGGAGGGAGGGAGCACTGTTAAACCACTGGGTAGACAGAGGGAGGGAGGCAGCACTGTTAAACCACTGGGTAGACAGAGGGAGGGAGGGAGCACTGTTAAACCACTGGGTAGACAGAGGGGAGGGAGGGAGCACTGTTAAACCACTGGGTAGACAGAGGGAGGGAGGGAGCACTGTTAAACCACTGGGTAGACGGAGGGAGGGAGGGAGGGAGCACTGTTAAACCACTGGGTAGACAGGGGGAGGGAGGGAGGGAGCACCGTTAAACCACTGGGTAGACGGAGGGAGGGAGCACTGTTAAACCACTGGGTAGACGGAGGGAGGGAGCACTGTTAAACCACTGGGTAGACAGAGGGAGGGAGGGAGCACCGTTAAACCACTGGGTAGAAAGAGGGAGGGAGGGAGCACCGTTAAACCACTGGGTAGACAGGGGGAGGGAGGGAGCACCGTTAAACCACTGGGTAGACAGAGGGAGGGAGCACCGTTAAACCACTGGGTAGACAGGGGGAGGGAGGGAGGGAGCACCGTTAAACCACTGGGTAGACTGAGGGAGGGAGGGAGCACCGTTAAACCACTGAGTAGACGGAGGGAGGGAGGGAGGGAGGGAGGGAGGGAGGGAGGGAGGGAGCACCGTTAAACCACTGGGTAGACGGAGGGAGGGAGCACCGTTAAACCACTGGGAAGATGGAGGGAGGGAGGGAGCACTGTTAAACCACTGGGTAGAGGGAGGGAGGGAGGGAGCACTGTTAAACCACTGGGTAGACGGAGGTAGGGAGGGAGCACTGTTAAACCACTGGGTAGACGGAGGGAGGGAGCACCGTTAAACCACTGGGTGGACAGACGGAGGGAGGGAGCACCGTTATACCACTGGGTAGACTGAGGGAGGGAGCACTGTTAAACCACTGGGTAGACTGAGGGAGGGAGCACCGTTAAACCACTGAGAAGACAGAGGGAGGGAGGGAGCACCGTTAAACCACTGAGTAGACAGAGGGAGGGAGCACTGTTAAACCACTGGGTAGACGGAGGGAGGGAGCACCGTTAAACCACTGAGAAGACAGAGGGAGGGAGGGAGGGAGGGAGGGAGGGAGGGAGGGAGGGAGGGAGGGAGCACCGTTAAACCACTTGGTAGACAGAGGGAGGGAGCACCGTTAAACCACTTGGTAGACAGAGGGAGGGAGCACTGTTAAACCACTGGGTAGACAGAGGGAGGGAGCACCGTTAAACCACTTGGTAGACAGAGGGAGGGAGCACCGTTAAACCACTGGGTAGACGGAGGGAGGGAGCACCGTTAAACCACTGGGTAGACAGAGGGAGGGAGCACTGTTAAACCACTGGGTAGACGGAGGGAGGGAGCACCGTTAAACCACTGGGTAGACAGAGGGAGGGAGGGAGCACCGTTAAACCACTGGGTAGACAGAGGGAAGGGGGGAGCACCGTTAAACCACTGGGTAGACAGAGGGAGGGAGGGAGGGAGCACCGTTAAACCACTGGGTAGACAGAGGGAGGGAGGGAGGGAGCACCGTTAAACCACTGGGTAGACAGAGGGAGGGAGGGAGCACCGTTAAACCACTGGGTAGACAGAGGGAGGGAGGGAGCACCGTTAAACCACTGGGTAGACAGAGGGAGGGAGGGAGGGAGCACCGTTAAACCACTGGGTAGACAGAGGGAGGGAGGGAGCACCGTTAAACCACTGGGTAGACAGAGGGAGGGAGGGAGCACCGTTAAACCACTGGGTAGACAGAGGGAGGGAGGGAGCACCGTTATACCACTGGGTAGACAGAGGGAGGGAGGGAGCACCGTTAAACCACTGGGTAGACAGAGGGAGGGAGGGAGCACCGTTATACCACTGGGTAGACTGAGGGAGGGAGCACCGTTAAACCACTGGGTAGACTGAGGGAGGGAGCACCGTTAAACCACTGAGAAGACAGAGGGAGGGAGGGAGCACTGTTAAACCACTGGGTAGACAGAGGGAGGGAGGGAGCACTGTTGAACCACTGGGTAGACAGACAGAGGGAGGGAGGGAGGGAGGGAGCACCGTTAAACCACTGGGTAGACAGAGGGAGGGAGGGAGCACTGTTGAACCACTGGGTAGACAGACAGAGGGAGGGAGGGAGCACCGTTAAACCACTGGGTAGACAGAGGGAGGGAGGGAGCACTGTTGAACCACTGGGTAGACAGACAGAGGGAGGGAGGGAGGGAGCACCGTTAAACCACTGGGTAGACAGAGGGAGGGAGGGAGCACTGTTAAACCACTGGGTAGACAGAGGGAGGGAGGGAGCACTGTTGAACCACTGGGTAGACAGAGGGAGGGAGCACTGTTGAACCACTGGGTAGACAGAGGGAGGGAGCACTGTTAAACCACTGGGTAGACAGAGGGAGGGAGGGAGCACCGTTAAACCACTGGGTAGACGGAGGGAGCACTGTTAAACCACTGAGTAGACAGAGGGAGGGAGGGACTGGGAGGGAGGGAGGGAGGGAGCACTGTTAAACCACTGAGTAGACAGAGGGAGGGAGGGAGGTTAAACCACTGAGGGAGAGGGAGGGAGGGAGGGAGCACCGTTAAACCACTGGGTAGACAGAGGGAGGGAGGGAGCACCGTTAAACCACTGGGTAGACAGACAGAGGGAGGGAGGGAGGGAGCACCGTTAAACCACTGAGAAGACAGAGGGAGGGAGCACTGTTAAACCACTGGGTAGACAGAGGGAGGGAGGGAGCACCGTTCAACCACTTGGTAGACAGGGAGGGAGCACCGTTAAACCACTGGGTAGACAGAGGGAGGGAGGGAGCACCGTTAAACCACTGAGTAGACGGAGGGAGGGAGGGAGGGAGGGAGCACTGTTAAACCACTGGGTAGACAGAGGGAGGGAGGGAGCCCCGTTAAACCACTGAGTAGACAGAGGGAGGGAGGGAGGGAGGGAGCACCGTTAAACCACTGGGTAGACGGAGGGAGGGAGCACCGTTAAACCACTGGGTAGACAGAGGGAGGGAGGGAGCACTGTTAAACCACTGGGTAGACGGAGGGAGCACTGTTAAACCACTGAGTAGACAGAGGGAGGGACAGAGGGAGGGAGGGAGGGAGGGAGGGGGTAGGAGGAGGGAGCACCGTTAAACCACTGGGTAGACAGAGGGAGGGAGGGAGCACCGTTAAACCACTGAGTAGACAGACAGAGGGAGGGAGGGAGGGAGCACCGTTAAACCACTGAGAAGACAGAGGGAGGGAGCACTGTTAAACCACTGGGTAGACAGAGGGAGGGAGGGAGCACCGTTAAACCACTGGGTAGACAGGGAGGGAGCACCGTTAAACCACTGGGTAGACAGAGGGAGGGAGGGAGCACCGTTAAACCACTGAGTAGACGGAGGGAGGGAGGGACCTTTAAAGGGAGACAGAGGGAGGGAGCACTGTTAAACCACTGGGTAGACAGAGGGAGGGAGGGGGAGCCCCGAGGGAAACCACTGAGTAGACAGAGGGAGGGAGGGAGGGAGCACCGTTAAACCACTGGGTAGACGGAGGGAGGGAGGGAGCACCGTTAAACCACTGGGTAGACAGAGGGAGGGAGGGAGCACTGTTAAACCACTGGGTAGACGGAGGGAGGGAGCACTGTTAAAGCACTGGGTAGACAGAGGGAGGGAGCACTGTTAAACCACTAGGTAGACAGAGGGATGGAGCACCGTTAAACCACTGAGTAGACGGAGGGGGAGGGAGGGAGCGCAGAGTGATATTTAAATACGCTTCTTTGAGCCATTTAACTTATCACGCGGTTAAAAAGAGGAATAATGAAATATTAAGTAGGAAGACCCCGCCTCCTATTGGAAACTCGCAGCTCACGGAGATGGACACAGAAACAGACCCCACCTCTTTTCTCTGTTCTATTCCCACCGGGCTCGGTCCTCCCGTTCTCTCCCCCATATCTCAGCTGCTGCTGGTCACCTCGCGCTGCCGTCCGCCTGCTGAACAGCATAACGGGGAAGAGATTGTTGGATAGAACAAAACATTTGGGTACTTTAAAAAAAATTAAAACATTTTTCACAGATTTTTTTTTGTTGTGGATTAAACTCTGGATTTGTGTTTTTGGAACGAAACGTGGATAAATATGGATACTGAATGAAGTAAGTGTCATTATGAATGGGACTTCGATTAGGGTTGTGTTTTATGATGGAACGGTTGGCTGCTTGCCTCTCCCTCCACAGGAGGGGTTGTGAGTGGAATGCTCTGAATAATGCTCTTATCTGAAGTGTTTGAGTGAGTGACAACATTGTCGGCTGGTGTTGGGACCTTGAGAGCGCTGTCATTTATTCCTGATGTTGTTGTGGTTGTTCTTATGGAGATTAATAATAGCGTAGGCATAAGTGTTTTTTTTTAAATTGGGGGGGGGGCATTAGGATTTTGATTGTATGGAAAAATATCTACATTTATTGTACGAAACCCAATAAATGGGAATCAGTGTTTAGTACTTTCATCCCTTGTCTGGAAGAAGTTATAATAAACCCAAAATGAAGGAGAGTCTTGTGACAAATGTCTCATTGATTATATGAATCCAGTATAAGAATCAGGCTTCTGTACTTACCTAGACTAGTCTGGAAGTTGAGTTTAGAGAGAACGGGCTACGTTGTATTGTTCTCTGTCTGAATTATCTCGTGTTTTTTTTCAGTGGAAGGTAATTTTCTAAATATGCAGTGAATGTAAAGTAGCCTACAATTTATCTCCTTATTATTTTTGAGGCCGTTACAATGACAGCTGGCAAAGCTGAGCCCAACACAAACTACTGCTGAATTTCTGTCTGAGCTCTACTCTTCTTCTGTGGTTCAATTTATGGTGTGTAGATTAGAAAGATGGATAGACTGAAAAAAATGTTAAGTTTATTTCTCAGTAATTATGTGCATAAATGTGTTTCTCTGTTAGTGAATATTTTTTCCTTTGCCAAGATAATCTACCTGGCAGGTGTGGCATATCAAGAAGCTGATTAAATCGCATGATCATTACACAGGTGCACCTTGTGCTGGGGACAATAAAAGGCCACTCAAAAATGTGCAATTTTGTCTCACAACACAATGCCACAGATATCTCAAGTTTTGAGGGAGCGTGCAATTGGCATGCTGACTGCAGGAATGTCCACCAGAGCTGTTGCCCGATAATTTTAATGTTAATTTCTCTACCATAAGCCACCTCCAATGTAATTTGAGAGAATTTGGCAGTGCGTACAACCGGCCTCACAACCGCAGACCGACGCTTGGCATTCAGGCCAAAGAGTTCAATATTGGTTTCATCAGACCAGGGAATCTTGTTTATAATGGTCTGAGAGTCTTTAGGTGCCTTTTGGCAAACTCTAAGCGTGCTGTCATGTGCCTTTTTACTGAGGAGCTGCTTCCATCTGACCACTCTACCATAAAGGCCTGATTTGGTGGAGTGGTGCAGAGATGGTTGTCCTTCTGGAAGGTTCTCCCATCTCCACAGAGGAACTCTGGAGCTCTGTCATTGACCAGTGGGTTCTTGGTCACTTCCAAGGCCCGCCCCCGATTGCTCAGTTTCTTGGTGGTTCCAAACTTCTTCCATTTAAGAATGATGGAGGCCACTGTGTTCTTGGTGACCTTCAATGCTGCAGAACTATTATGGTACCCTTCCCCAGATCTGACATGCACTGTCAACTGTGGGACCTTATGTAGACAGGTGTGTGCCTTTCCAAATCATGTCCAATCAATTGAATTTACCACAGGTGGACTATGATCAAGTTGTAGAAACATCTCAAGGATGATCAATGGAAACAGGAAACACCTAACTTATAAAAATGTTGAACAAGCTCAATTTCGATTCTCATAGTAAAGGGTCTGAATTCTTATGAAAATAAGGGATATCTGTTTTTAAATTCTTATACATTTGTAACAATTTCTTAAGACCTGTTTTTCTTCATCATTACGGGGTATTGTGATGTCATTATGCCAGGTGTAGATTGATTGATGGATGGGTAGGCGGGTGGTTGGTGGATGAGTGGGTGGATGGATGGATAGGTTGGTTGGTGGATGGATGGGTAGGTGGATGGATGGACGAATGGTTGGTGGGTGGGTGGGTGGATGGTAGATTGCCAGATAGGTTGGATGGATGGATAGGTGGTTGGATGGATGGATGGATGGATGGGTAGGTGGCTGCATGGATGGGTGGTTTGTGGATGGGTAGGTGGATGGATTGGTGGGTGGATGGATGGCTAGGTGGATGGATGGATGGATAGGTGGATGGATGGGTAGGTTGGTTGGTGGATGAGTGGATGGGTAGGTGGATGGATGGATGGGTAGGTGGATGGGTAAGAAACTACACTATGAAGTCGGCGCCGACTGAGATGGCCGCCTCGCTTCGCGTTCCTAGGAAACTATGCAGTTTTTTGTTTTTTTACGTGTTATTTCTTACATTAGTACCCCAGGTCATCTTAGGTTTCATTACATACAGTCGAGAAGAACTACTGAATATAAGATCAGCGTCAACTCACCATCAGTACGACCAAGAATATGTTTTCCGCGACGCGGATCCTGTGTTCTGCCTTACAAACAGGACAACGGAATGGATCGCATGCAGCGACCCAAGGAAACGACTCCGAAAAAGAGGGAAACGCGGCGGTGTTCTGGTCAGACTCCGGAAAAGGGCACATCGCGCACCACTTCCCAGTATTCTTCTTGCCAATGTCCAGTCTCTCGACAACAAGGTTGATGAAATCCGAGCAAGGGTGGCATTCCAGAGGGACATCAGAGACTGCAACGTTCTCTGCTTTACGGAGACATGGCTTACTGGGAAAACGCTATCCAGGGCGGTGCAGCCAACGGGTTTCTCCACGCATCGCGCCGACAGAAACAAACATCTCTCTGGTAAGAAGAGTGGAGGGGGCGTATGCCTCATGACTAACGGGACATGGTGTGATGAAGAAAACATACAGGAACTCAAATCCTTCTGTTCACCTGATTTAGAATTCCTCACAATCAAATGTAGACCGCATTATCTTCCAAGAGAATTCTCTTCGATTATAATCACAGCCGTATATATCCCCCCCAAGCAGACACATCGATGGCTCTGAACGAACTTTATTTAACTCTTTGCAAACTGGAAAACATTTATCCGGAGGCTGCATTCATTGTAGCTGGGGATTTTAACAAAGCCAATCTGAAAACAAGACTCCCTAAATTTTATCAGCATATCGATTGCGCAACCAGGGGTGGTAAAACCTTGGATCATTGTTACTCTAACTTCCGCGACGCATATAAGGCCCTGCCCCGCCCCCTTTCGGAAAAGCTGACCACGACTCCATTTTGCTGATCCCTGCCTACAGACAGAAATTAAAACAAGAGGCTCCCACGCTGAGGTCTGTCCAACGCTGGTCAGAACAAGCTGACTCTACACTCCAAGACTGCTTCCATCACGTGGACTGGGACATGTTTCGTATTGCGTCAGATGGGAATATTGACGAATACGCTGATTCGGTGTGCGAGTTCATTAGAACGTGCGTCGAAGATGTCGTTCCCATAGCAACGATAAAAACATTCCCTAACCAGAAACCGTGGATTGATGGCAGCATTCGCGTGAAACTGAAAGCGCGAACCACTGCTTTTAATCAGGGCAAGGTGTCTGGCAACATGACTGAATACAAACAGTGCAGCTATTCCCTCCGTAAGGCTATCAAACAAGCTAAGCGTCAGTACAGAGACAAAGTGGAATCTCAATTCAATGGCTCAGACACAAGAGGCATGTGGCAGGGTCTACAGTCAATCACGGACTACAAGATGAAATCCAGCCCAGTCACGGACCAGGATGTCTTGCTCCCAGGCAGACTAAATAACTTTTTGCCCGCTTTGAGGACAATACAGTGCCACTGACACGGCCTGCAACGGAAACATGCAGTCTCTCCTTCACTGCAGCCGAGATGAGTAAGACATTTAAACGTGTTAACCCTCGCAAGGCTGCAGGCCCAGACGGCATCCCCAGCCGCGCCCTCCGAGCATGCGCAGACCAGCTGGCCGGTGTGTTTACGGACATATTCAATCAATCCCTATACCAGTCTGCTGTTCCCACATGCTTCAAGAGGGCCACCATTGTTCCTGTTCCCAAGAAAGCTAAGGTAACTGAGCTAAACGACTACCGCCCCGTAGCACTCACTTCCGTCATCATGAAGTGCTTTGAGAGACTAGTCAAGGACCATATCACCTCCACCCTACCTGACACCCTAGACCCACTCCAATTTGCTTACCGCCCAAATAGGTCCACAGACGATGCAATCTCAACCACACTGCACACTGCCCTAACCCACCTGGACAAGAGGAATACCTATGTGAGAATGCTGTTCATCGACTACAGCTCGGCATTCAACACCATAGTACCCTCCAAGCTCGTCATCAAGCTCGAGACCCTGGGTCTCGACCCCGCCCTGTGCAACTGGGTACTGGACTTCCTGACGGGCCGCCCCCAGGTGGTGAGGGTAGGCAACAACATCTCCTCCCCGCTGATCCTCAACACGGGGCCCAACAAGGGTGCGTTCTGAGCCCTCTCCTGTACTCCCTGTTCACCCACGACTGCGTGGCCACGCACGCCTCCAACTCAATCATCAAGTTTGCGGACGACACAACAGTGGTAGGCTTGATTACCAACAACGACGAGACGGCCTACAGGGAGGAGGTGAGGGCCCTTGGAGTGTGGTGTCAGGAAAATAACCTCACACTCAACGTCAACAAAACTAAGGAGATGATTGTGGACTTCAGGAAACAGCAGAGGGAACACCCCCTATCCACATCGATGGAACAGTAGTGGAGAGGGTAGCTAGTTTTAAGTTCCTCGGCATACACATCACAGACAAACTGAATTGGTCCACTCACACTGACAGCGTCGTGAAGAAGGCGCAGCAGCGCCTATTCAACCTCAGGAGGCTGAAAAAATTTGGCTTGTCACCAAAAGCACTCACAAACTTCTACAGATGCACAATCGAGAGCATCCTGGCGGGCTGTATCACCGCCTGGTACGGCAACTGCTCCGCCCTCAACCGTAAGGCTCTCCAGAGGGTAGTGAGGACTGCACAACGCATCACCGGGGGCAAACTACCTGCCCTCCAGGACACCTACACCACCCGTTGTTACAGGAAGGCCATAAAGATCATCAAGGACATCAACCACCCGAACCACTGCCTGTTCACCCCGCTATCATCCAGAAGGCGAGGTCAGTACAGGTGCATCAAAGCTGGGACCGAGAGACTGAAAAACAGCTTCTATCTCAAGGCCATCAGACTGTTAAATAGCCACCACTAACATTGAGTGGCTGCTGCCAACACACTGTCATTGACACTGACCCAACTCCAGCCATTTTAATAATGGGAATTGATGGAAATGATGTAAATATATCACTAGCCACTTTAAACAATGCTACCTTATATAATGTTACTTACCCTACATTATTCATCTCATATGCATATGTATATACTGTACTCTACAACATCGACTGCATCCTTATGTAACACATGTATCACTAGCCACTTTAACTATGCCACTTTGTTTACTTTGTCTACACACTCATCTCATATGTATATACTGTAATCGATACCATCTACTGTATGCTGCTCTGTACCATCACTCATTCATATATCCTTATGTACATGTTCCTTATCCCCTTACACTGTGTATAAGACAGTAGTTTTTTTTGGAATTGTTAGTTAGATTACTTGTTGGTTATCACTGCATTGTCGGAACTAGAAGCACAAGCATTTCGCTACACTCGCATTAACATCTGCTAACCATGTGTATGTGACAAATAAAATTTGATTTGATTTGGATGGGTAGGTGGCTGGATGGATGGGTGGGTGGATGGATGGATGGGTAGGTGGATGGATGGGTGGATTGATGGATGGGTAGGTGGCTGGATGGATGGGTAGGTGGCTGATGGATGGGTAGGTGGCTGGGTGGATGGATAGTTGGTGGGTGGATGAGTGGATGGGTAGTTGGTGGGTGGATGGATGGATGGGTAGTTGGTGGGTGGATGGTAGATTGCCAGATTGGATGGATAGGTAGGTTGGTTGGTGGATGGATGGGTGGATGAGTGGATGGATGGATAGGTTGGTTGGTGGATGGATGGATAGGTTGGTTGGTGGATGGATGGATAGGTGGATGGATGGGTAGGCGGGTGGATGGATGGATGGATGGGTAGGTTGGTTGGTGGGTGGATGGGTGGATGAGTGGGTGGGTGGATGGATAGGTTGGTTGGTGGATGGATAGGTTGGTTGGTTGGTTGGTTGGTGGATGAATGGAAAGGTGGATGGATGGGTGGTTGGTGGGTGGATGGTAGATTGCCAGATTGGATGGATAGGTAGGTTGGTTGGTGGATGGATGGGTGGGTGGATGGATAGGTTGGTTGGTGGATGGATGGATTGATGGATGGATAGGTTGGTTGGTGGATGGATGGATAGGTTGGTTGGTGGATGGATGGATGGATGGATGGGTAGGCGGGTGGATGGATGGATGGATGGGTAGGTTGGTGGGTGGATGGGTGGATGGATGGATGGATGGGTGGATGGATGGATGGGTGGGTAGGTGGCTGGATGGATGGGTAGGTGGATGGATAGATGGGTTGGTTGGTTGATGGATGGATAGGTTGGTTGGTTGGTGGATGAATGGATAGGTGGATGGATGGGTGGTTGGTGGGTGGATGGTAGAATGCCAGATTGGATGGATAGGTAGGTTGGTGGGTGGGTGGGTGGATGGATAGGTTGGTTGGTGGATGGATGGGTAGGTGGATGGATGGATTGATGGGTAGGTGGCTGGATGGATGGGTAGTTGGTGGGTGGTTGGATAGTTGGTGGGGATGGTAGATTGCCAGATTGGATGGATAGGTTGGTTGATGGATGGATGGATGGATAGTTGGATGGATGAATGGGTAGGTTGGTTGGTTGGTGGATGGATGGATGATAGGTGGATGGATGAATGGGTAGGTTGGTTGGTTGGTGGATGGATGGATGATAGGTGGATGGATGAATGGGTAGGTTGGTTGGTTGGTGGATGGATGGATGATAGGTGGATGGATGGGTAGGCGGGTGGTTGGTGGATGGATGGATAGGTGGATGGATGGGTAGGCGGGTGGATGGGCAGATGGTTGGTGGATGGATGGGTAGGCGGGTGGATGGGCAGATGGTTGGTGGGTGGATGGATGGATGGACGGATGGATGGGTAGGTGGATGGATGGGTAGGCGGGTGGATGAGTGGGTGGCTGGATGGATAGGTTGGTTGGTTGGTGGATGGATGGGTAGGTGGATGGATGGATGGATGGATGGATGGACGGATGGTTGGTGGGTGGATGGTAGATTGCCAGATAGGTGGGTGGATGGATGGATGGGTGGTTTGTTGGTGGATGGGTAGGTGGCTGGATGGGTGGCTAGGTGGATGGATGGGTAGGTTGGTGGCTGGATGGATGGGTGGATGGATGGATGGGTAGGTGGATGGTTGGGTAGGTGGCTGGATGGGATGGATGGATGGGTAGGTGGATGGATGGGTAGGTTGGTTGATGGATGGATGGATGGATGAGTGGGTGGATGGATAGGTTGGTTGGTGGATGGGTGGATGAGTGGGTGGATGGATAGGTTGGTTGGTGGATGAGTGGATGGATGGGTGGATGGATGGGTAGGTGGGTGAGTGGGTGGGTGAGTGGGTGGGTGGATGGATGGGTAGGTGGCTGGATGGATGGATGGATGGGTAGGTGGATGGATGGGTAGGTGGCTGGATGGATGGGTGGATAGGTGGATGGATGGATGGGTAGGTGGCTGGATGGATGAGTGGATAGGTGGATGGATGGATGGGTAGGTGGCTGGATGGATGGATGGATGGATGGATGGGTAGGTGGATGGATGGATGGATGGGTAGGTGGCTGGATGGATGGGTGGATAGGTGGATGGATGGATGGGTAGGTGGATGGATGGGTGGATGGATGGGTAGGTGGCTGGATGGATGGGTAGGTGGCTGGATGGATGGGTGGATGGGTAGGTGGCTGGATGGATGGGTAGGTGGCTGGATGGATGGGTGGATGGGTAGGTGGCTGGATGGATGTGTAAGTGGATGCATAAGTAGTTTGGTTGGTACATAGGTGGATTGATGTAGGTAGGTAGGTAGGTAGGTAGGTAGGTAGGTAGGTAGGTAGGTAGGTTGATGGATGGATTAGTAGGTAGGTAGGTTGATGGATGGATTAGTAGGTAGGTAGGTTGATGGATGGATTAGTAGGTAGGTAGGTAGGTAGGTTGATGGATGGATTAGTAGGTAGGTAGGTATGTTGGTGGATGGATTAGTAGGTAGGTTGGTGGATAGATGGATAGGTAGGTAGGTTGGTGGATAGATGGATAGGTAGGTAGGTAGGTAGGTAGGTAGGTAGGTAGGTAGGTAGGTAGGTAGGTAGGTAGGTAGGTAGGATGGGTGGATGGATGGATGGATGGATGGATGGATGGATGGAGGGGTAGGTAGGTAGGTAGGTAGGTTGGATGGATGGATAGGTAGGTTAGTTGGTTGGTAGGTAGGTAGGTAGATTGCTAGGTTGGTTGGATAGTTGGTTGGTAGCTTAGTAGATGGATGGGTGGGTTGGTAGGTTGGTTGGTAGCTTGTAGATGGATGATTGCTAGGTGGGTGGGTTGGATAGTTGGTTGGTAGCTTAGTAGATGGATGGGTGGGTTGGTAGGTTGGTTGGTAGATTGCTAGGTGGGTTGGATAGTTGGTTGGTAGCTTAGTAGATGGATGGGTGGGTTGGTAGGTTGGTTGGTAGATTGCTAGGTGGGTTGGATAGTTGGTTGGTAGCTTAGTAGATGGATGGGTGGATTGGTAGGTTGGTTGGTAGATTGATAGATGGGTTGGATAGTTGGTTGGTAGCTTAGTAGATGGATGGGTGGGTTGGTAGGTTGGTTGGTAGATTGATAGATGGGTTGGATAGTTGGTTGGTAGCTTAGTAGATGGATGGGTGGGTTGGTAGGTTGGTTGGTAGATTGCTTGCTAGGTATGTTGGTTGGTAGATTGCTAGATGGGTTGGTTTGTACATAGGTAGGCTGGATGGATGGATAGATAGGTAGGTTAGTTGGTTGGTAGATTGGTAGGTAGCTAGGTAGATGGATAGGTAGGTAGATTGGTTGGTAGGTTGATGGATGGATGGCTGGGTAGGTTTGTTGGTAGATTGGTAGGTAGGTAGCTTGGTAGATGGGTGGGTAGGTAGGTAGGTAGGTAGGTAGGTAGGTAGGTAGGTAGGTATGTTGGTGGATGGATGGGTAGGTTGGTTGGTAGATTGCTTGCTAGATGGGTAGGTTGATTGGTAGATTGCTAGGTTGGTTGGTAGATTCCTAGGTTGGTTGGTAGATTCCTAGGTAGGTTTATTGGTTGGTAGATTGCTAGGTAGGTAGGTAGGTAGGTAGGTAGGTAGGTTGGTTGGTAGATCGCTTGCTAGATGGGTAGGTCGGTTGGTAGATCCCTTGCTAGATGGGTAGGTTGGTTGGTAGATTGCTTGCTGGGTAGGTAGGTTGCTAGGTTGGTTGGTTGCTAGGTTTGTTGGTTGGTAGATTGCTAGGTAGGTAGGTAGGTAGGTAGGTAGGTAGGTAGGTAGGTAGGTAGGTTTCCAGGTAGGTATGTTGGTGGATGGATGGGTAGGTTGGTTGGTAGGTATGTAGATTGCTAGGTTGGTTGGTAGATTCCTTGGTAGGTAGGTTGGTTGCTAGGTTTGTTGGTTGGTAGATTGCTAGGTAGGTAGGCTGGTTGGTAGATTGCTAGGTTGGTTGGTAGATTGCTAGGTAGGTAGCTTGGTTGGTAGATTGGTATGTATGTAGCTTGGTTGGTTGCTAGGTTGGTTGGTAGATTGCTTTGTAGGTAGGTTGGTTGGTTGGTAGATTGCTAGGTAGGTAGGCTGGTTGGTAGATTGCTAGGTTGGTTGGTAGATTGCTTTGTAGGTAGGTTGGTTGGTTGGTAGATTGCTAGGTAGGTTGGTTGGTAGATTGCTAGGTAGGTTGGTTGGCAGATTGGTAGCTTGCTAGGTATGTTGGTTGGTTGGTTGGTAGATTGCTAAGTAGGTAGCTTGGTAGGTTGCTAGATTAATAGGTTTCTAGGTAGGTAGCTTGGTTGGTAGATTGCTAGGTAGGTTGGTTGGTTGGTAGATTGCGAAGTAGGTAGGTACAGTAGGGGGAGTGCTGCTCAGCGTGAGGTAATACAGTAGGGGGAGTGCTGCTCAGCGTGAGGTAATACAGTAGGGGGAGTGCTGCTCAGCGTGAGGTAATACAGTAGGGGAGTGCTGCTCAGCGTGAGGTAATACAGTAGGGGGTGCTGCTCAGCGTGAGGTAATACAGTAGGGGAGTGCTGAGCGTGAGGTAATACAGTAGGGGAGTGCTGCTCAGCGTGAGGTAATACAGTAGGGGGAGTGTGAGGTAATACAGTAGGGGAGTGTGAGGTAATACAGTAGGGGGAGTGGGAGGTAAGACAGTAGGGGGAGTGCTGCTCAGCATGAGGTAATACAGTAGGGGAGTGCTGCTCAGCATGAGGTAATACAGTAGGGGAGTGCTGCTCAGCATGAGGTAATACAGTAGGGGGAGTGCTGCTCAGCATGAGGTAATACAGTAGGGGAGTGCTGCTCAGCGTGAGGTAATACAGTAGGGGGAGTGCTGCTCAGCGTGAGGTAATACAGTAGGGGGAGTGCTGCTCAGCGTGAGGTTATACAGTAGAGGGGAGTGCTGCTCAGCGTGAGGTAATACAGTAGAGGGGAGTGCTGCTCAGCGTGAGGCCAAGCCATAAATGGTGGGCAGTCCAGTCCAGGCCAAAGAGAGGGGAGGAGGGAGAGAGGGGGGGCAGGGGTAGGAGAGAGGGGAGGAGGGAGAGAGGGGGGCAGGGGTAGGAGAGAGGGGAGGAGGGGCAGGGGGGGGGAGGAGAGAGGGAGAGAAGCCTGTTACACAGACACATGCATGAGCTCTGCAGGGGAGGAGGGGAGAGGGCAGGGGAGGAGAGGGGGGGGGGGTGTGGGGAGAGAGAGGTCAGCAGGAGCAGAGACCTTGGGGGAGGGGAGGGTGGATGAGAGAGGGAGACAAGCCTGTTACACAGACACATGCATGAGCTCTGCAGGGGGAGGAGGGGAGAGGGCAGGGGGAGGAGAGGGCAGGGGGAGGAGAGGGGAGGAGTGGGGGGCGGGGAGAGGGCAGGGGGGAGGGGAGGGTGGATGAGAGAGGGAAGTGGGGGAGGGGAGGGTGGATGAGAGAGGGAAGTGGGGGAGGGGAGGGTGGATGAGAGAGGGGGGAGTGGGGGAGGAGGGGGAGAGGGCAGGGGGAGGAGAGGGGAGGAGTGGGGGGTGGGGAGAGGGAAGGGGGAGGGGAGGGTGGATGAGAGAGGGAAGTGGGGGAGGGGGTGGAGAGGAGAAGTGGATGAGAGAGGGAAGTGGGGGAGGGGGGGTGGAGAGAGGGAAGTGGGGGATGGATGAGAGAGGGAAGTGGGGGAGGAGGGTGGATGAGAGAGGGAAGTGGATGAGGAGGGGGGAGGGGAGGGTGGATGAGAGAGGGGGGAGGGAGTGGGGGAGGGTGGGGGAGGGTGGATGAGAGAGGGAAGTGGGAGAGGAGGGGAGGGATGAGAGAGGGAAGGGGGGAGGGTGGATGAGAGGGAGGGGGGGAAGTGGATGGGGGGAGGGATGAGAGTGGATGAGAGAGGGGGGAGTGGGGGAGGGGGGAGGGTGGATGAGAGAGGAGGGGGAAGTGGGGGGAGGGGGGAGGGAGGGTGGATGAGAGAGGGGAAGTGGGGGAGGGGGGATGGGAGAGGGAAGTGGGGGAGGGTGGATGAGAGAGGGAAGTGGGGGAGGGTGGATGAGAGAGGGAAGTGGATGGATGAGAGAGGGAAGTGGGGGAGGAGGGGGGGAGGGGAGGAGAGAGGGAAGTGGGGGAGGGGAGGGTGGATGAGAGGGGGGGAGGGGAGGGTGGATGAGGGGAGTGGGGGAGGGGGTGGATGAGAGAGGGAAGTGGGGGAGGGGAGGGTGGATGAGAGAGGGAAGTGGGGGAGGGGAGGGTGGATGAGAGAGGGAAGTGGGGTGGATGGGGAGGGTGGATGAGAGGGAAGTGGGGGAGGGTGGATGGGTGGATGAGAGAGGGAAGTGGGGGGGTGGATGGGAGGGTGGATGAGAGAGGGAAGTGGGGGAGGGTGGATGAGAGAGGGAAGTGGGGGAGGGTGGATGAGAGAGGGAAGTGGGGGAGGGTGGATGAGAGAGGGAAGTGGGGGAGGGTGGATGAGAGAGGGAAGTGGGGGAGGGTGGATGAGAGAGGGAAGTGGGGGAGGGAGTGGATGAGAGAGGGAAGTGGGGGAGGGGAGGGTGGATGAGAGAGGGGGGAAGTGGGGGAGGGGAGGGTGGATGAGAGAGGGAAGTGGGGGAGGAGGGTGGATGAGAGGATGAGGGGGAAGTGGGGGAGGGTGGATGAGAGGGAGGGGGGAAGTGGGGGAGGGTGGGGGAGGGAGGGTGGATGAGAGAGGAAGTGGGGGAGGGGATGGATGGGGGGAGGGTGGATGAGGGGGAAGTGGGGGAGGGTGGATGAGAGAGGGGGGGAGGGGAGGGTGGGGGAGGGTGGATGAGAGAGGGAAGTGGGGGAGGGTGGATGAGAGAGGGAAGTGGGGGAGGGTGGATGAGAGAGGGAAGTGGGGGAGGGTGGATGAGAGAGGGAAGTGGGGGAGGGTGGATGAGAGAGGGAAGTGGGGGAGGGTGGATGAGAGAGGGAAGTGAGGAGGAGGAGAGAGGGTGGGGGAGGAGAGAGAAAGTGGGGGAGGGGGTGGAGAGGGGAAGTGGGGGAGGGTGGATGAGGGGGGAGGGTGGAGGGAGAGGGAAGTGGGGGAGGGTGGAGGGGGAGAGGGAAGTGGGGGAGGGTGGATGAGAGAGGGGAAGTGGGGGAGGAGGAGGGAAGTGGGGGAGGGTGGGTGGATGATGAGAGGGAAGTGGGGGAGGGTGGATGAGAGAGGAAGGGAAGTGGGGGAGGGTGGATGAGAGAGGGAAGTGGGGGAGGGTGGATGAGAGAGGGAAGTGGGGGAGGGTGGATGAGAGAGGGAAGTGGGGGAGGGTGGATGAGAGAGGGAAGTGGGGGAGGGTGGATGAGAGAGGGAAGTGGGGGAGGGTGGATGAGAGAGGGAAGTGGGGGAGGGTGGATGAGAGAGGGAAGTGGGGGAGGGTGGATGAGAGAGGGAAGTGGGGGAGGAGGGGAGAGGGAAGTGGGGGAGGGTGGATGAAGAGATATTAAAATGTGAAGGAAGGAAACAAAACAGAAAAGTAGAGAACAGAAATCAAGGAGGGAGAGGCGGTTAGTTTATTACCAAGGACACTGACTACACACACACACACACACACACACACACACACACACACACACACACACACACACACACACACACACACACACACACACACACACACACACACACACACACACACACACACACACACACACTGCTCCTGTTCTCTCTGTGTGGTGATCTAATATGCAGGAGGTTACTCCGGTAATCACTTGTTTCTCTTTCTCGTTGTTATTTAAACATTCACACTCTTTCTCTCTCGTTTCTAATTTTCTCATGTCTTGTCTTTTCCCCTTCCAATGTGTCAAGTAATTATCTTTTTGTTTTCTCGTGATTTGGTTGGGTCTAATTGTGCTGCTGTCCTGGGGCTCTGTGGGGTGTGTTTGTGAACTGAGCCCCAGGACCAGCTTGCTTAGGGGACTCTTCTCCAGGTTCTTCTCTCTGTAGGTGATGGCTTTGTTATGGAAGGTTTGGGAATCACTTCCTTTTAGGTGGTTGTAGAATTTAACGGCTATCTTCTGGATTTTGATCATTGATAATATTCTACTCTGAGTGCATTATTTTGTGTTTTAAATTGTAGACCGTGGATATTTTTTGCAGAATTCTGCATGCAGTCTCTCAATTTGGTGTTAGTCCCATTTGTTTTGTGAATTCTTGGTTGGTGAGTGGACTCCAGACCTCACAACCATAAAGGGCAATTGGTTCTATAACTGATTCAAGTCTTAAAAAGCTCATTTGACATTTTCTCAGCACATTGTTTTCACTGAGAAAATGCATGATTCTGCTGTGAATGATAATGCAGAGGATTTTCCCAAGGTTGCCCATGACGCATATCCCACGGTAGTTATTGGGGTCAAATTTGTCCCCACTTTTGTGGATTGGGGTGATCAGTCCTTGGTTCCAAAACATTTGAGGATGATGTTCGACTTGAACCTCTCTGGGATAGGCCGGACACGTGCGTCCCACTTGGCCAATAGCCAGGGGAAATGCAGAGCGCCAAATTCAAATAAATTACTATAAAAATCAAACTTCCATTAAATCACACATGTAAGATACCAAATTAAAGCTACACTCATGAATCCAGCCAACATGTCAGATTTCAAAAAGGCTTTTTGGGGGAAAGCATAAGAAGCTATTATCTGAGGATAGCACCATAGTAAACAAAGAGAGTAGCATATTTCAACCCTGCAGGCGCAACACAAAACGCTGAAATAAAATATAACTCATGCCTTACCTTTGATGAGCTTCTTTTGTTGGCACTCCAATATGTCCCATAAACATCACAAATGGTCCTTTTGTTTGATTAATTCCGTCCATATATATCCAAAATGTCCATTTATTTGGCACGTTTGATCCAGAAAAAAACAGCTTCCAGATTGCGCAACGTCACTACAAAATATCTCAAAAGTTACCTGTAAACTTTGCCAAAACATTTCAAACTATGTTTGTAATACAACGTTAGGTATTTTTAAACGTTAATAATCGATCAAATTGAAGACGGGATGTTCTGTGTTCAATACAGGAAGACAACAAACTGACGCTACTTTTCGAGTCTTGCGCTACTCTCAACAGTGTTACCCATTTCCTAGATGGCCGTACTTCTTCATTGCACAAAGGAATAACCCCAACCAAATTCCAAAGACTGGTGACATCCAGTGAAAGCGGTAGGAACTGCAAACAAGTCCCTTAGAAATCTGGTTTCCCAATGAAAAACCATTGAATAGACAGTGACTTCAAAAGAAGAAAAAAATCTGAATGGTTTGTCCTCGGTTTTGCTCCATAAGTTCTGTTATACTCAGACATGATTCAAACAGTTTTTAGAAACTTCTGTGTTTTCTATCCAAATCTACTAATAATATGCATATCTCATCTTCTGGGGATGAGTAGCAGGAAGTTGAATTTGGGCACACTATTTACCCAAAAGGGAAAATGCTGCCCCCTATCTTGAAGAAGTTAAGCCAATTGGAATTTGTGACTCGTTTCAGGAAACGACAGCAACACAGTTAGCCACCAACGCTCTGGGTGACATGAAAACAGCCAACCACCTCTGCTAGGACGAGTAAAGCTGTTCTCTCACTTGGAAGTAGTCTGGAAGTAGCTAGCCAACGTTAGCCAGTTAGCTTGGGTGCTTGTCTGCTGCTGTTGGGTCAGAATGCTTGGATCAACTCTGATTCTCATCCAGAGCGTCCAGTGTTTACTACATGGCCCCACGTGTGAGTCCTTAAAGATGGGTGGAGCTAAGACTTAAGAGGGTGTGAACAATCCTGACTCGGTGTAGACAAAGAAGACCTCTCCAGTAGGTACCAAAGCATTCAAGGGCCATTTTCGGAAAAGTGATTTTTACAAGTTTATCAACTTTCGAAGCAGAATGACTTTCCAGTTGTTCCTCAACTGTAGTGTGTTATATATATGTGTATATGTATATACCATTTTCTAGCTCTTGAGTCTCTACTTTTATCCAATGTAAAAAAAACATTTGCTGTGATCTGATAGGTGTGTCAGTGGGCTGACTGTAAACACGCTAAGAGACTGGTTTGAAGTAGTCTACAGTACTACTGCCAAGAGATGAGCTATAGGTGTTCGGAAACTATTCAGACCCCTTGACTTTTTACACATTTTGTTAATTTACAGCCTTATTCTAAAATTATTAAGTCGTTATTTTTTCTTCATCATTCTACACACATTACCCCATAATGACAAAGCAAAAACTGTTTTTTTAGAAATATTAGCAAACGTATAAAAATATTTTTACACATTGCTATGAGACTGGGAATTGAGCTCAGGTGCTTCCTGTTTCTATTGATCATCCTTAAGATGTTTTTACAACTTGATTGGAGTTCACCTGTGGTACATGATTTGAAAGGCACACACAAAAGGTCCCACAGTCGACAGATCAAAAACCAAGCCATGAGGTCGAAGGAATTGTCCGTAGAGCTCCGAGACAGGATTGTGTCGAGGCACAGATTGTGTTGAACCACCAAAAATCTTCCTTGCGGGGCCTCCCGAGTGGTGCAGTGGTCTAAGGCACTGCATCACAGTGCTAGCTGTGCCATTAGAGATTCTGGGTTTGAGTCCAGGCTCTGCCGCAGCCGGCCGCGACCGCGAGACACCCGGGTTAGGGGAGGGTTTGGCCAGCAGGGATGTCCTTGTCCCATCGCGCACTAGCGACTCCTGTGGCGGGCCGGGCGCAGTGCACGCTGACACGGTCGCCAGGTGTTACGGTGTTTCCTCTGACACATTGGTGCGGCTGGCTTCTGGGTTAAGTGGGCATTGTGTCAAGAAGAAGTGTCAAGAAGAAGTGTTTCGGAGGACGCACGACTCTCGACCTTCACCTCGCCCCAGTCCGTATGGGAGTTGCAGCGATGAGACGACTATATATACCAATTGGATACAACGAAATTGGGAGAAAACTGGGGTAAAGAAATATACGGACAGCTGGCCGTCAGGCCAATTCTGAGCAATCGGGGCAGAATGGCCTTGGTCAGGGATGTGACCAAGACCCGCTGGTCACTCTGACAGAGTTCCTCTGTGGAGATGGGAGAACCTTCCAGAAGGACAAGCATCTCTGTAGCACTCCACCAATCAGGCCTTTATGGTAGAGTGGCCAGACGGAAGCCACTCCTCAGTAAAACGCATGACAGCACACTTGGGGCGAAGGTTCACCTTCCAACAGGACAACAACCCTAAGCACACAGCCAAGACAACACGGGAGTAGCTTCAGGACAAATCTCTGAATGTCCTTGAGTGAATGGCCCAGACGGAGCCCGGACTTGAACCCGATCGAGCATCTCTTAAGAGACCTGAAAATAGCTGTGCAGCGACTCTTCCCATCCATCCTGACAGAGTTTGAGAGGATCTGCAGAGAAGAATGGGAGAAACTCCCCAAATAAAGGTGTGCAAAGCGTGTAGGCTTATACCCAAGAAGACTCCAGGCTGTAATCACTGCCAAAGGTTCTGCAAAAAGCACTGAGTAAAGGGTCTGAATACTTGTTATAAATTTGCCCCCCAAAAATACATACAAATACCTGCTTTTGCTTTGTCATTATGGGCTATTGTGTGTAGATTGAGGGGGGACGGGACTATTTAATACATTTTATCACAAGGCTGTAACGTAAAATAAAAAATGTGGAAAAAGTCAGGGGGTTTGAGCCCCTGCAGGATATAGATATAGGCTTCGTAGAGAGGCTTCCTCCACCTTTAAGCCCCAGACAATAGGACTTCGTAGAGAGGCTTCCTCCCCAGACAATAGGACTTCGTAGAGAGGAGAGGCTTCCTCCCCAGACAATAGGACTTCGTAGAGAGGCTTCCTCCCCAGACAATAGGACTTCGTAGAGAGGCTTCCTCCCCAGACAATAGGACTTCGTAGAGACAATAGGACTTCGTAGAGAGGCTTCCTCCCCAGACAATAGGACTTCGTAGAGAGGCTTCCTCGACTTTTTAAATCCTAGACAATCAAACTTGATAGTTATTCAGGAGTCTCACAGTGAGCATTCCTTCCCCCAAATGATCATTGCATCATGTAAACCCCAGCTCCAGTGGTGTTTGGCCTCTCCTTAAGACAAACAATGGGCAAGAACATAGTAGCTGAGAACTACCTTGTCTCAGACCAATGTAGAAATAGATGGTATGCTTATTGAACCTAAAGGGAACATGTGTCTCTGCCTCCTCCCATTTGACCCATGTTCAATTATAATAGAAAATATATAATCTACACAGAAAACACACGGCAGAGAAATGGTTGTTGTTGTTGTTGTTGTTGTTGTTGTTGTTGCTGCTGCATGAAGCCAGGCGAGTGGAACCAGCTCTCATAAAGAAAGGCAGATTGTAATAATGGTGGCTTCCTGTGCTGAACACACAGAGCCGAGCTGAGTCTCAGCAACATGGGCAGCTCGGACTGTCTGTAGTGTCTCAGCGTGTGTCTGTTCTGTAGTGTCTCAGCGTGTGTCTGTTCTGTAGTGTCTGCTTCCTGTGTGTCTGTTCTGTAGTGTCTCAGCGTGTGTCTGTTCTGTAGTGTGTCAGCGCGTGTCTGTTCTGTAGTGTCTGCTTCCTGTAGGACTTTCTGTGTAGTGTCTTCAGCGTGTGTCTGTTCTGTAGGTCTGTCTCGACGTGTGTCTGTTCTGTAGTGTCTGTTCTTCCTTGTGTCTGTTCTGTAGTGTCTCAAATGATCTGTTCTGCATCATGTGTGTCTGTTCTGTAGTGTCCAGTGGTCTGTTTGGCCTCTCCTGTTGTCAAACAATGGTCTCAGTGTGTCTGTTCTGTAGTGTCTCAGTGTGTAGTTCTGAGAACTCAGTGTGTCTTGTCTGTAGACCAATGTAGTCTGTTCTGTAGTGTCTGTTCTGTGTGTCTGCTTATGTGTGTCTGTTCTGTAAAGTGTGTGTCTGCTTCCTGTGTCTCTGCTGCTTCCTGTGTGTCTGTTCTGTAGTGTCTGCTTCCATGTTCAATTCTGTAGTGTCTCAGAAAATGTCTGTTCTCTCAGTGTGTGTCTGTTCAGAAAACTCACGGCTGTTCTGAAATGTCTGCTTCCTGTGTGTCTGTTCTGTAGTGTTGTTGTTGTTCTGTAGTGTCTCAGTGTGTGTCTGTTCTGTAGTGTCTCAAGTGTCTGTTCTGTAGTGTCTGCTTCCTGTGGAACTGCTTCCTGTGTGTCTGTTCTGAAGTGTCTCAGCGTGTGTCTGTTCTGTAATGTCTCATGGTGTTCTGCTGCTTCCTGTGTGTCTGTTCTGTAGTGTCTGCTTCCTGAGTGTCTGTTCTGTAGTGTCTCAGTCTGTTCTGCAACATGGGCAGCTCGGCTCTGTCTGTACTGTAGTGTCTCAGCATGTGTCTGTTCTGTAGTGTCTCAGCGTGTGTCTGTTCTGTAGTGTCTCAGTGTGTGTCTGTTCTGTAGTGTCTGCTTCCTGTGTGTCTGTTCTGTAGTGTCTGCTGTCTGTGTGTCTGTTCTGTAGTGTCTCAGCGTGTGTCTGTTCTGTAGTGTCTGCTTCCTGTGTGTCTGTTCTGTAGTGTCTCAGTGTGTCTGTTCTGTAGTGTCTCAGTGTGTCTGTTCTGTAGTGTCTCAGTGTGTGTCTGTTCTGTAGTGTCTGCTTCCTGTGTGTCTGTTCTGTAGTGTCTCAGCGTGTGTCTGTTCTGTAGTGTCTCAGCCTGTGTGTCTGTTCTGTAGTGTCTGCTTCCTGTGTGTCTGTTCTGTAGTGTCTCAGCGTGTGTCTGTTCTGTAGTGTCTCAGCGTGTGTCTGTTCTGTAGTGTCTCAGCGTGTGTCTGTTCTGTAGTGTCTCAGCGTGTGTCTGTTCTGTAGTGTCTCAGCGTGTGTCTGTTCTGTAGTGTCTCAGCTGTTCTGTGTGTCTGTTCTGTAGTGTCTCAGTGTGTGTCTGTTCTGTAGTGTCTCAGCGTGTGTCTGTTCTGTAGTGTCTCAGCGTGTGTCTGTTCTGTAGTGTCTCAGCGTGTGTCTGTTCTGTAGTGTCTGCTTCCTGTGTGTCTGTTCTGTAGTGTCTCAGTGTGTGTCTGTTCTGTAGTGTCTCAGTGTGTGTCTGTTCTGTAGTGTCTGCTTCCTGTGTGTCTGTTCTGTAGTGTCTCAGTGTGTGTCTGTTCTGTAGTGTCTCAGTGTGTGTCTGTTCTGTAGTGTCTCAGTGTGTGTCTGTTCTGTAGTGTCTCAGTGTTCTGTAGTGTCTCAGCGTGTGTCTGTTCTCTGTTCTGTTCTGTAGTGTCTGCTTCCTGTGTGTCTGTTCTGTAGTGTCTCAGCTTCTGTTCTGTAGTGTCTCAGTGTGTCTGTTCTGTAGTGTCTCAGCGTGTGTCTGTTCTGTAGTGTCTCAGTGTGTCTGCTTCCTGTGTCTGTTCTGTAGTGTCTGCTTCCTGTGTGTCTGTTCTGTAGTGTCTGCTTCCTGTGTGTCTGTTCTGTAGTGTCTGCTTCCTGTGTGTCTGTTCTGTGTGTCTCAGCTGTGTGTCTGTTCTGTGTGTCTGTGTGTCTGCAGCGTGCCTCCTGTGTCTGTTCTGTGTGTCTCCTGTGTGTCTGCCTCCTGTGTCTGCCTCTGTGTGTCTGCTTCCTGTGTGTCTGCTTCCTGTGTGTCTGCTTCCTGTGTGTCTGCTGTCTGTGTGTCTGCTGTCTGTGTGTCTGCTTCCTGTGTGTCTGCTGTCTGTGTGTCTGCTTCCTGTGTGTCTGCTGTCTGTGTCTCTGCTTCCTGTGTGTCTGTTCTGTCTGTTCCTGTGTCTGCTTCCTGTGTGTCTGCTGTCTGTTCTGTGTGTCTGCTTCCTGTGTGTCTGCTTCCTGTCTGTGTGTCTGCTTCTGTGTGTCTGCTGTCTGTGTGTCTGCTTCCTGTGTGTCTGTGTGTCTGCTTCCTGTGTGTCTGCTGTCTGTGTCTCTGCTTCCTGTGTGTCTGCTGTCTGTGTGTCTGCTTCCTGTGTGTCTGCTGTCTGTGTGTCTGCTTCCTGTGTGTCTGCTGTCTGTGTGTCTGCTTCCTGTGTGTCTGCTGTCTGTGTCTCTGCTTCCTGTGTGTCTGCTGTCTGTGTGTCTGCTTCCTGTGTGTCTGCTGTCTGTGTGTCTGCTGTCTGTGTGTCTGCTGTCTGTGTGTCTGCTTCCTGTGTGTCTGCTGTCTGTGTGTCTGCTTCCTGTGTGTCTGCTGTCTGTGTGTCTGCTTCTGTGTGTCTGCTGTCTGTGTGTCTGCTGTCTGTGTGTCTGCTGTCTGTGTGTCTGCCTCCTGTGTGTCTGCCTCCTGTGTGTCTGCCTCCTGTGTGTCTGCCTCCTGTGTGTCTGCCTCCCTAATACCTTCAAAGGATGGTTCTGCTGCTTCTCTCTTTTGTGTGAGGGTGTACTTCAGATGTTATTGTTTTTGTCTTTGTGGGTTTTTTTTATCGGTCTTTCACGTGCTTTGAGTGTGTGTGTCTGTCAGTGTCGGCAGTTTCTGTGTAATTACTGGAGTTCTGTGGAACGAGGAACATGCAACAATTTCAGAAGATTTCTACAAATAAAAGGTAAAGGTGTGGATCAGAAAACCAGTCAGTATCTGGTGTGACCATTTGCCTCATGAAAACCAGTCAGTATCTGGTGTGACCATTTACCTCGTGAAAACCAGTCAGTATCTGGTGTGACCATTTGCCTCGTGAAAACCAGTCAGTATCTGGTGTGACCATTTGCCTCATGAAAACCAGTCAGTATCTGGTGTGACCATTTGCCTCATGAAAACCAGTCAGTATCTGGTGTGGCACACAATCCAGAGCATCCCAAACATGCTCAATGGGTGACATGTCTGGTGAGTATGCAGGCCATGGAAAAACTGGGATATTTTCAGCTTCCAGGAATTGTGTACAGATCCTTGCAACATGGGACCGTGCATTATCATGCTGAAACATGAGGTGATGGCGGTGGATGAATGGCACGACAATGGGCCTCAGGATCTCGTCACGGTATCTCTGAGCATTCATATTGCCTTCAATAAAATGCAATTGTGTTCATTATCTGTAGCTTATGCATGCCCCATACCATAACCCCACTGCCACCATGGGGCACTCTGTTCATAATGTTGACATCAGCAAACCACTCAACGCTATCTGCCATCTGCCTGGTACAGTTGAAACCAGGATTCATCCGTGAAGAGCACACTTCTCCAGCGTGCCAGTGGCCATCGAGCATTTGCCCACTGAAGTCGGTTACGATGCTGAACTGCCCTGGTGGGGACGGTGAGCATGCGGATGAGCTTCCCTGAGACGGTTTCTGCAGAAATTCTTCAGTTGTGCAAATCCACAGTTTTCATCAGCTGTCTTGGGTGGCTGGTCTCAGACGATCCCACAGGAAGCTGGATGTAGAGGTCCTGGTCTGTGGTTGGGAGGCCGGTTGGACACAATTCTCTAAAAACGACAATGCAGTAAAATAATACTTGAGTAGAAGTCTTTGGTTTTAAATTAAGTATCAAATGTAGTTGCTAAAATATACTTTGTGGGGCAAAAAAGTATTTAGTCAGCCACCAGTTGTGCAAGTTCTCCAACTTAAAAAGATGGGAGAGGCCTGTAATTTTCATCATAGGTACACTTCAACTATGACAGACAAAATGAGGGAAAAAAATCCAGAAAAAAAATCACATTGTAGGATTTTTAATGAATTTATTTGCAAATTATGGTGGAAAATAAGTATTTGGTCACCTACAAACAAGGAAGATTTCTGGCTCTCATAGACCTGTAACTTATTCTTTCAGAGGCTCCTCTGTCCTCCACTCGTTACCTGTATTAATGGCACCTGTTTGAACTTGTTATCAGTATAAAAGACACCTGTCCACAACCTCAAACAGTCACACTCCAAACTCTACTATGGCCAAGACCAAAGAGCTGTCAAAGGACACCAGAAACAAAATTGTAGACCTGCACCAGGCTGGGAAGACTGAATCTGCAATAGGTAAGCAGCTTGGTTTGAAGAAATCAACTGTGGGAGCAATTATTAGGACATGCAAGACCACTGATAATCTCCCTCGATCTGGGGCTCCACGCAAGATCTCACCCCGTGGGGTCAAAATTATCACAAGAACGGTGAGCAAAAATCCCAGAACCACATGGGGGGACCTAGTGAATGACCTGCAGAGAGCTGGGACCAAAGTAACAAAGCCTACCATCAGTAACACACTACGCCGCCAGGGACTCAAATCCTGCAGTGCCAGACGTGTCCCCCTGCTTAAGCCAGTACATGTCTAGGCCCGTCTGAAGTTTGCTAGAGAGCATTTGGATGATCCAGAAGAAGATGGGGAGAATGTCATATGGTCAGATGAAACCAAAATAGAACCTTTTGGTAAAAACTCAACTCGTCGTGTTTGGAGGACAAAGAATGCTGAGTTGCATCCAAAGAACACCATACCTACTGTGAAGCATGGGGGTGGAAACATCATGCTGTGGGGGCTGTTTTTCTGCAAAGGGACCAGGACAACTGATCCGTGTAAAGGAAAGAATGAATGGGGCCATGTATCGTGAGATTTTGTTTGAGTGAAAACCTTCTTCCATCAGCAAGGGCATTGAAGATGAAACATGGCTGGGTCTTTCAGCATGACAATGATCCCAAACACACCGCCCGGGCAACGAAGGAGTGGCTTCGTAAGAAGCATTTCAAGGTCCTGGAGTGGCATAGCCAGTCTCCAGATCTCAACCCCATAGAAAATCTTTGGAGGGAGTTGAAAGTCTGTGTTGCCCAGCAACAGCTCTAGAGGAGATCTGCATGGAGGAATGGGCCAAAATACCAGCAACAGTGTGTGAAAACCTTGTGAAGACTTATAGAAAACGTTTGACCTCTGTCATTGCCAACAAAGGGTATATAACAAAGTATTGAGAAACTTTTATTGACCAAATACTTATTTTCCACCATAATTTGCAAATAAATTCATAAAAAATCCTACAATGTGATTTTCTGGATTTATTTTCCTCATTTTGTATGTCATATTTGAAGTGTACCTATGATGAAAATTACAGGCCTCTCTCATCTTTTTAAGTGGGAGAACTTGCACAATTGGTGGCTGACTAAATACTTTTTTGCCCCACTGTAAGTATCAAAAGTAAAAGTTTCAATAATTTCAAATGACATATTAAGGAAACCACTTGGCACATTTATTTTATTTTACGGATAGCCAGAGGCTCAAACAGTCAGACATCATTTACAAACGAAGCATATGTGTTTAGTGAATCCTCCAGATCAGAGGCAGTAGGGATGACCAGGGATGTTCTCTGTTTAGTGAGTCCTCCAGATCAGAGGCAGTAGGGATGACCAGGGATGTTCTCTGTTTAGTGAGTCCTCCAGATCAGAGGCAATCAGAGGCAGTAGGGATGACTAGGGATGTTCTCTGTTTAGTGAGTCCTCCAGAGTACTCCAGAGGCAGTAGGGATGACTGCTCTCCTCTCTCTACCCCCTCTCTAATTCTCATCCCCTCCTCTCTCGCTCATCCCCTCTCTCGCTCATCCCCTCCTCTCTCGCTCATCCCCTCCTCTCTCGCTCTATCCCCCTCCTCTCTCGCTCACCCCCCTCCCCTCCTCTCTCGCTCACCCCCCCCTCCTCTCTCGCTCACCCCCTCCTCTCTCCTCACCCCGCCTCCTCTCTTGCTCTCCCCCTCCTCTCTCGCTCTCCCCCTCCTCTCTCGCTCTCCCCCTCCTCTCTCGCTCTCCCCCTCCTCTCTCGCTCCCCCCTCCTCTCTCGCTCCCCCCTCCTCTCTCGCTCCCCCTCCTCTCTCGCTCTCCCCCTCCTCTCTCGCTCTCCCCTCCTCTCTCGCTCTCCCCTCCTCTCTCGCTCTCCCCCTCCTCTCTCGCTCATCCCCCTCCTCTCTCGCTCATCCCCCTCCTCTCTCGCTCATCCCCCTCCTCTCTCGCTCACCCCCCTCCTCTCTCGCTCACCCCCTCCTCTCTCGCTCACCCCCCTCCTCTCTCGCTCACACCCCCTCCTCTCTCGCTCACACCCCCTCCCCTCCTCTCTCGCTCACCCCCTCCCCTCCTCTCTCGCTCAACTCCGCTCAGTCAGCCAGTCACCAGATCTTTGTTGTGTCCGCAGGACTCCTATTACCATGTAAGAGAAGAGAGAAGGGCTGAGTGCTGATATTGCAAAAGCAGCTCAGTCAAACTTCACGCTGTCAAATGAGTTGTTTTGACACTGGGTCGACCTCTTGTACTCTTGCTATGGTGTCAAATGGGTTGTATTGACACTGGGTCGACCTCACCAGCCCGTCTGGTGTTCAACCTTCCCAAGTTCTCTCAAGTCACCCCGCTCCTCCGTTCTCTCCACTGGCTTCCAGTTGAAGCTCGCATCCGCTACAAGACCATGGTGCTTGCCTACGGAGCTGTGAGGGGAACGGCACCTCAGTACCTCCAGGCTCTGATCAGGCCCTAGCTCAGTTGGTAGAGCATGGCGCTTGTAACGCCAGGGTAGTGGGTTCGATCCCCGGGACCACCCATACGCAGAATGTATGCACACGTGACTGTAAGTCGCTTTGGATAAAAGCGTCTGCTAAATGGCATATATTATTATTATTATTATAAACAAGGGCACTGCGTTCATCCACCTCTGGCCTGCTCGCCTCCCTACCACTGAGGAAGTACAGCTCCCGCTCAGCCCAGTCAAAACTGTTTGCTGCTCTGGCCCCCCAATGGTGGAACAAACTCCCTCACGACGCCAGGACAGCGGAGTCAATCACCACCTTCCGGAGACACCTGAAACCCCACCTCTTTAAGGAATACCTAGGATAGGATAAGTAATCCCTCTCACCCCCCCCCCCTTAAGTTTTAGATGCACTATTGTAAAGTGACTGTTCCACTGGATGTCATAAGGTGAATGCACCAATTTGTAAGTCGCTCTGGATAAGAGCGTCTGCTAAATGACTTAAATGTAAATGTAAATGTTGTACTCTGCTATGGTGTCAAATGGGTTGTTTTGACACTGGGTCGACCTCTTGTACTCTGCTATGGTGTGACCCCTCTGATTGAGTTAGTCACGATACAGTACCTAACGTTACATTGGAATTATATCACTGCCTTTCTGAGGCTTGAAAGTGTTTGTGGTTCATGTGACACAAGATTACGGCTAATAACACGAGATTGCTGCTAATAGCACGAGATTGCTGCTAATAGCACGAGATTGCTGCTAATAGCACGAGATTACTGCTAATAGCACGGATTACTGCTAATAGCACGGAATTACTGCTAATAGCACGAGACTACTGCTAATAGCACGAGACTACTGCTAATAGCACGAGACTACTGCTAATAGCACGAGACTACTGCTAATAGCACGAGACTACTGCTAATAGCACGAGACTACTGCTAATAGCACAAATGTGTGTTGCAGTGAGAGAGAGTCTAACAGGCACGCTACACTGGACACGCTACACTGGACACGCTACACTGGACACCGGACACTGGACACCGGACACGCTACACCGGACACGCGGACACGCTACACCGGACACGCTACACCGGACACCGGACACGCTACACCGGACACGCTACACCGGACACCGGACACACTACACCGGACACCGGACACGCTACACCGGACACCGGACACGCTACACCGGACACCGGACACGCTACACCGGACACGCCACACTAACTTTGTCTGCGAAACTTTTGAATGAATCGTGCTTGCTCCGCGAGAGACTTGCACTGCTCACGCCCGAGAACACTTGATGAAGTGTCTCACTCTCTCTACCTCAGTGTGTCGTTATTACCTTTTCAACGGGCCCTGTGTGTGGAACACGGCAGTAAAGGTGAGGAGTTCGTCGCTCCGATGCCTCCGTACAGAATGGGATCACGTAAACTGTTATACAACGGAGGGCCTTATTTGAAATAGCGTTGCAAACTGTCCTTTCTAACTAGTGGAAGACCCGTTTGAAGGTAAAAGGGAGAAGAGATGAACATGTTGTGCGCATACTGATCATGTCAAGGGCAATTCACCCTAATAGTCAAAAGTAGTGTACTATATACGGAATAGTATGTCATTTGGAACGAACCCCTTTCTCTTTTATATCTTAGAGCCCTGAGACGTCTCTGCTCTGCAACATAAATTAAAGATGAACCTCTCTCTCTCTCTTAGTCCTCTACTCCTCATCCAGAATATTATTTAGTTGTTTTTGAAAGTGAAATGATATTCAACATATTGGTTGATAAAGCCAGCTTGCAGTGTGCCGATAAGCCTCTGGACTTTGGGGTAGGAGGGAGGAAAGAGCTCTATGCAGTAAAAGTGCACGTGGTTTTGTTCTAATAATTTTACTGCAAAGGGAGAAATTAATCAAGTCCGAAGTATTAGTTAGTCTGGTCCCAGATGTGATGTCCCGTTCTGTAGTCTGGTCCCAGATGTGTTGTTCTGTAGTCTGGTCCCAGATGTGTTCTGTAGTCTGGTCCCAGATGTGTTGTTCTGTAGTCTGGTCCCAGATGTGATGTCCCATTCTGTAGTCTGGTCCCAGATGTGTTGTTCTGTAGTCTGGTCCCAGATGTGTTGTTCTGTAGTCTGTTCCCAGATGTGTTGTCCTGTAGTCTGGTCCCAGATGTGTTGTTCTGTAGTCTGGTCCCAGATGTGTTGTTCTGTAGTCTGGTCCCAGATGTGATGTCCCGTTCTGTAGTCTGGTCCCAGATGTGTTGTTCTGTAGTCTGGTCCCAGATGTGGTGTCCTGTAGTCTGGTCCCAGATGTGATGTCCCGTTCTGTAGTCTGGTCCCAGATGTGTTGTCCTGTAGTCTGGTCCCAGATGTGTTGTCCTGTAGTCTGGTCCCAGATGTGTTGTCCTGTAGTCTGGTCCCAGATGTGATGTCCCATTCTGTGGTCTGGTCCCAGATGTGTTGTTCTGTAGTCTGGTCCCAGATGTGATGTCCTGTAGTCTGGTCCCAGATGTGGTGTCCTGTAGTCTGGTCCCAGATGTGTTGTTCTGTAGTCTGGTCCCGGATGTGTTGTCCTGTAGTCTGGTCCCAGATGTGATGTCCCGTTCTGTAGTCTGGTCCCAGATGTGTTGTTCTGTAGTCTGGTCCCAGATGTGTTCTGTAGTCTGGTCCCAGATGTGGTGTTCTGTAGTCTGGTCCCAGATGTGTTGTTCTGTAGTCTGGTCCCAGATGTGATGTCCCATTCTGTAGTCTGGTCCCAGATGTGATGTCCCATTCTGTAGTCTGGTCCCAGATGTGTTGTCCTGTAGTCTGGTCCCAGATGTGTTGTTCTGTAGTCTGGTCCCAGATGTGTTGTTCTGTAGTCTGGTCCCAGATGTGATGTCCCGTTCTGTAGTCTGGTCCCAGATGTGATGTCCCGTTCTGTAGTCTGGTCCCAGATGTGATGTCCCGTTCTGTAGTCTGGTCCCAGATGTGATGTCCCGTTCTGTAGTCTGGTCCCAGATGTGTTGTTCTGTAGTCTGGTCCCAGATGTGTTGTTCTGTAGTCTGGTCCCAGATGTGTTGTTCTGTAGTCTGGTCCCAGATGTGTTGTTCTGTAGTCTGGTCCCAGATGTGTTGTTCTGTAGTCTGGTCCCAGATGTGATGTCCTGTAGTCTGGTCCCAGATGTGTTGTCCTGTAGTCTGGTCCCGGATGTGTTGTCCTGTAGTCTGGTCCCGGATGTGTTGTCCTGTAGTCTGGTCCCAGATGTGTTGTTCTGTAGTCTGGTCCCAGATGTGTTGTTCTGTAGTCTGGTCCCAGATGTGTTGTTCTGTAGTCTGGTCCCGGATGTGTTGTCCTGTAGTCTGGTCCCAGATGTGTTGTTCTGTAGTCTGGTCCCAGATGTGTTCTGTAGTCTGGTCCCAGATGTGATGTCCCATTCTGTAGTCTGGTCCCAGATGTGATGTCCCATTCTGTAGTCTGGTCCCAGATGTGTTGTTCTGTAGTCTGGTCCCAGATGTGTTGTTCTGTAGTCTGGTCCCAGATGTGTTGTTCTGTAGTCTGGTCCCAGATGTGTTGTTCTGTAGTCTGGTCCCAGATGTGATGTCCCGTTCTGTAGTCTGGTCCCAGATGTGATGTCCCGTTCTGTAGTCTGGTCCCAGATGTGATGTCCCGTTCTGTAGTCTGGTCCCAGATGTGTTGTTCTGTAGTCTGGTCCCAGATGTGTTGTTCTGTAGTCTGGTCCCAGATGTGTTGTTCTGTAGTCTGGTCCCAGATGTGATGTCCTGTTCTGTAGTCTGGTCCCAGATGTGATGTCCCGTTCTGTAGTCTGGTCCCAGATGTGATGTCCCGTTCTGTAGTCTGGTCCCAGATGTGTTGTTCTGTAGTCTGGTCCCAGATGTGTTGTTCTGTAGTCTGGTCCCAGATGTGTTGTTCTGTAGTCTGGTCCCAGATGTGTTGTTCTGTAGTCTGGTCCCAGATGTGTTCTGTAGTCTGGTCCCAGATGTGTTCTGTAGTCTGGTCCCAGATGTGTTGTCCTGTAGTCCCAGATGTGTTCTGTAGTCTGGTCCCAGATGTGTTCTGTAGTCTGGTCCCGGATGTGTTGTCCTGTAGTCTGGTCCCAGATGTGTTCTGTAGTCTGGTCCCAGATGTGTTCTGTAGTCTGGTCCCAGATGTGTTGTCCTGTAGTCTGGTCCCAGATGTGTTGTCCTGTAGTCTGGTCCCAGATGTGTTGTCCTGTAGTCTGGTCCCAGATGTGTTGTCCTGTAGTCTGGTCCCGGATGTGTTGTCCTGTAGTCTGGTCCCGGATGTGTTGTCCTGTAGTCTGGTCCCGGATGTGTTGTCCTGTAGTCTGGTCCCAGATGTGATGTCCCGTCCTGTAGTCTGGTCCCAGATGTGATGTCCCGTTCTGTAGTCTGGTCCCAGATGTGTTGTTCTGTAGTCTGGTCCCAGATGTGGTGTTCTGTAGTCTGGTCCCAGATGTGATGTGTTGTTCTGTAGTCTGGTCCCAGATGTGATGTCCCATTCTGTAGTCTGGTCCCAGATGTGTTGTCCTGTAGTCTGGTCCCAGATGTGTTGTCCTGTAGTCTGGTCCCAGATGTGTTGTCCTGTAGTCTGGTCCCAGATGTGTTGTTCTGTAGTCTGGTCCCAGATGTGATGTCCCGTTCTGTAGTCTGGTCCCAGATGTGATGTCCCGTTCTGTAGTCTGGTCCCAGATGTGTTGTCCTGTAGTCTGGTCCCGGATGTGTTCTGTAGTCTGGTCCCAGATGTGATGTCCCGTTCTGTAGTCTGGTCCCAGATGTGTTGTTCTGTAGTCTGGTCCCAGATGTGTTGTTCTGTAGTCTGGTCCCAGATGTGTTGTTCTGTAGTCTGGTCCCAGATGTGTTGTTCTGTAGTCTGGTCCCAGATGTGTTGTTCTGTAGTCTGGTCCCAGATGTGTTGTCCTGTAGTCTGGTCCCAGATGTGGTATCCTGTAGTCTCACCTGTCACTATAGGGTCTTCTGCTGCTGCCTCAGCCCCACCTGTCACTATAGGGTCTTCTGTTGCTGCCTCAGCCCCACCTGTCACTATAGGGTCTTCTGTTGCTGTCGTGTATGTGAAGGTGGGAGAGCTTTGAATACTTTTTAAAAGTTTTTTTTTTTTAGATGAAGTGCCTTCAGAAATTATTCATACCCCTTGACTTGTTACAGCCTGAATTAAAAATGGTTTGGAGTTAAACCCTACAGGAGGGTCTCTCTCCAGGAACAGGGTTGGAGTTAAACCCTACAGGAGGGTCTCTCTCCAGGAACAGGGTTGGAGTTAAAACCTACAGGAGGCTCTCTCTCCAGGAACAGGGTTGGAGTTAAAACCTACAGGAGGCTCCTCTTCTTCCTCTCCTCCTCCTTCCTCGCCTCCTCCTTCCTCGCCTCCTCCTTCCTCGCCTCCTCCTTCCTCTCTTCCTTCTTCCTTTCCTTCTCCTTCTTCCTCTCCTCCTCCTCCTTCCTTCTTCCTTCCTCTCTTCCTTCTTCCTTCCTCTCCTCCTTCTTCCTTCCTCTCTTCCTTCTTCCTTCCTCTCCTCCTTCTTCCTTCCTCTCCTCCTTCTTCCTTCCTCTCCTCCTTCTTCCTTCCTCTCCTCCTTCTTCCTTCCTCCTCCTCCTTCTTCCTTCCTCTCCTCCTTCTTCCTTCCTCTCCTCCTTCTTCCTTCCTCTCCTCCTTCCTTCCTCTCCTCTTCCTTCCTCTCCTCCTTCCTTCCTCTCCTTCCTCCTTCCTCCTTCCTTCCTCTCTTCCTTCTTCCTTCCTCTCTTCCTTCTTCCTTCCTCTCTTCCTTCTTCCTTCCTCTCTTCCTTCTTCCTTCCTCTCTTCCTTCTTCCTTCCTCTCTTCCTTCTTCCTTCCTCTCTTCCTTCTTCCTTCCTCTCTTCCTTCTTCCTTCCTTCCTTCCTTCCTTCCTTCCTCTTCCTTCTTCCTCTCCTCCTTCTTCCTCTCCTCCTTCTTCCTCTCCTCCTCCCTCCTCTCCTCCTCCCTCCACTCCTCCTTCTTCCTCTCCTCCTTCTTCCTCTCCTCCTTCTTTCTCTCCTCCTTCTTTCTCTCCTCCTTCTTCCTCTCCTCCTTCTTCCTCTCCTCCTTCTTCCTCTCCTCCTTCTTCCTCTCCTCCTCCTTCCTCTCCTCCTCCTTCCTCTCCTCCTCCTTCCTCTCCTCCTCCTTCCTCGCCTCCTCCTTCCTCGCCTCCTCCTTCCTCGCCTCCTCCTTCCTCTCTTCCTTCTTCCTCTCTTCCTTCTTCCTTTCCTTCTCCTTCTTCCTCTCCTCCTCCTCCTTCCTTCTTCCTTCCTTCTTCCTTCTTCCTTCTTCCTTCCTCTCTTCCTTCTTCCTTCCTCTCCTCCTTCTTCCTTCCTCTCCTCCTCCTTCCTCCTCCTTCCTTCCTCTCCTCCTTCTTCCTTCCTCTCCTCCTTCTTCCTTCCTCTCCTCCTTCTTCCTTCCTCTCCTCCTTCTTCCTTCCTCTCCTCCTTCCTCCTTCCTCTCCTCCTTCTTCCTTCCTCTCCTCCTCCTCCTTCCTCTCCTCCTTCCTTCCTCTCTCCTCCTTCCTCTCCTTCTTCCTTCCTCTCTTCCTTCTTCCTTCCTCTCTTCCTTCTTCCTTCCTCTCTTCCTTCTTCCTTCCTCTCTTCCTTCTTCCTTCCTCTCCTCCTTCTTCCTTCCTCTCCTCCTTCTTCCTCTCCTCCTCCTTCCTATCTTCATTTCCTTCTCCTTCCTCTCTTACTCCTCCTCCTTCTTATCCACTTTCTTTTCCTTCTTCCTCTCCTCCTTCTTCCTCTCCTCCTTCTTCCTCTCCTCCTTCTCCCTCTCATTCTTCCTCTCATTCTTCCTCTCCTTCTTCCTCTCCCTCTCATTCTTCCTGTCCTCCTTCCTCTTCCTCTCCCTCTCATTCTTCCTGTCCTCCTTCCTCTCCTCCTTCCTGTCCTCCTTCCTCTCCTCCTTCCTGTCCCTCTCCTTCTTCCTCTCCTCCTTCTTCCTCTCCTCCTCCTTCCTCTCCTCCTCCTTCCTCTCCTCCTTCTTCCTTTCCTTCTCCTTCTTCCTCTCTTCCTTCTCCTTCTTCCTCTCTTCCTTCTCCTTCTTCCTCTCTTCCTTCCTTCCTTCTTCCTTCCTCTCTTCCTTCTTCCTTCCTCTCCTCCTCCTTCCTCTCCTCCTTCTTCCTATCTTCCTTTCCTTCTCCTTCCTCTCTTACTACTCCTCCTTCTTATCCACCTTCTTTTCCTTCTTCCTCTCCTCCTTCTTCCTCTCCTCCTTCTTCCTCTCCTCCTTCTCCCTCTCATTCTTCCTCTCCTCCTTCCTCTCCCTCCTTCTCCCTCTCATTCTTCCTCTCCTCCTTCCTCTTCCTCTACTTCTTCCTCTCCCTCTCATTCTTCCTGTCCTCCTTCCTCTTCCTGTCCCTCTCATTCTTCCTGTCCTCCTTCCTCTCCTCCTTCCTGTCCCTCTCCTTCTTCCTGTCCCTCTCATTCTTCCTCTCTTCCTCTCTTCTCCAGCAGGTAATTGGTGCCATGCCAGCTGCTTCTCCCCCTCTGCTCCCCCTTGCCACCTGGTGGTGGTGTCTGGTACTGTTGCTGCCCCCACAGCCCCATGCCCTGACCCAGCTCCAGCCGAACCCTAACCGAGAGAAGGCCTCTCACGCTGGGCAGGCCTTCCCTCACCTCTCCCTGGATGGATCTCCCCTCAGCCACATCCTCCTGGACTCCAGGTCTGGTCATCTGTACGTGGGGGCGGTCAACCATCTCTACCACCTGTCCCCTGACCTCCAGGTAATAATGATTGTATATCACTATTGGGCAGTTTCCCAGACACAGATTAGCTGAGTTCTGGAACAAAACGCCTTTTCGATGGAGATTCTCCACTGAGCTTTCTTTTTAGATCAGGACTAGTCTTAATGGTTGTCCTGGAAACCGCTCCTACTATATATGTTCTCAGTTTCTTTATGTCCCAAAATGGCCCCCTATCCCCTACATAGTGTTCCCTATACCCTACATAGTGTCCCCTATATAGTATCCCCTATCCCCTACATAGTGTTCCCTATCCCCTACATAGTGTTCCCTATCCCCTACATAGTGTTCCCTATACCCTACATAGTGTCCCCTATATAGTATCCCCTATCCCCTACATAGTGTTCCCTATCCCCTACATAGTGTTCCCTATCCCCTATATAGTGTCCCCTATCCCCTACATAGTGTCCCCTATCCCCTACATAGTGTCCCCTATATAGTGTTCCCTATCCCCTATATAGTGTTCCCTATCCCCTACATAGTGTTCCCTATCCCCTACATAGTGTTCCCTATCCCCTACATAGTGTTCCCTATCCCCTACATAGTGTTCCCTATCCCCTACATAGTGTTCCCTATCCCCTACATAGTGTTCCCTATCCCCTACATAGTGTTCCCTATCCCCTACATAGTGTTCCCTATCCCCTACATAGTGTTCCCTATCCCCTACATAGTGTTCCCTATCCCCTACATAGTGTTCCCTATCCCCTATATAGTGTTCCCTATATAGTGTTTCCTATCTCCTATATAGTGTTACCTATCCCCTATATAGTGTTCCCTATCCCCTATATAGTGTTCCCTATATAGTGTTCCCTATATAGTGTTCCCTATATAGTGTTCCCTATATAGTGTTCCCTATATAGTGTTCCCTATATAGTGTTCCCTATATAGTGTTCCCTATCCCCTACATAGTGTTCCCTATCCCCTACATAGTGTTCCCTATCCCCTACATAGTGTTCCCTATCCCCTACATAGTGTTCCCTATCCCCTACATAGTGTTCCCTATCCCCTACATAGTGTTCCCTATCCCCTACATAGTGTTCCCTATCCCCTACATAGTGTTCCCTATCCCCTACATAGTGTTCCCTATCCCCTACATAGTGTTCCCTATCCCCTACATAGTGTTCCCTATCCCCTATATAGTGTTCCCTATATAGTGTTCCCTATCCCCTATATAGTGTTCCCTATCCCCTATATAGTGTTCCCTATCCCCTATATAGTGTTCCCTATATAGTGTTCCCTATCCCCTATATAGTGTTCCCTATCCCCTATATAGTGTTCCCTATCCCCTATATAGTGTTCCCTATCCCCTATATAGTGTTCCCTATCCCCTATATAGTGTTCCCTATCCCCTATATAGTGTTCCCTATATAGTGTTCCCTATCCCCTATATAGTGTTCCCTATCCCCTATATAGTGTTCCCTATCCCCTATATAGTGTTCCCTATATAGTGTTCCCTATATAGTGTTCCCTATATAGTGTTCCCTATCCCTTATATAGTGTTCCCTATCCCCTATATAGTGTTCCCTATCCCCTATATAGTGTTCCCTATCCCCTATATAGTGTTCCCTATCCCCTATATAGTGTTCCCTATCCCCTATATAGTGTTCCCTATCCCCTATATAGTGTTCCCTATCCCCTACATAGTGTCCCCTATCCCCTATATAGTGTTCCCTACATAGTGTTCCCTATCCCCTACATAGTGTTCCCTATCCCCTACATAGTGTCCCCTATCCCCTATATAGTGTTCCCTACATAGTGTTCCCTATCCCCTACATAGTGTTCCCTATCCCCTATATAGTGTTCCCTACATAGTGTTCCCTATCCCCTACATAGTGTTCCCTATCCCCTACATAGTGTTCCCTATCCCCTACATAGTGTCCCCTATCCCCTATATAGTGTTCCCTATCCCTTATATAGTGTTCCCTATCCCCTATATAGTGTCCCCTATATAGTGTCCCCTATATAGTATCCCCTATCCCCTATATAGTGTTCCCTATCCCCTATATAGTGTTCCCTATCCCTTATATAGTGTTCCCTATCCCCTATATAGTGTTCCCTATCCCCTATATAGTGTTCCCTATCCCTTATATAGTGTCCCCTATCCCCTATATAGTGTTCCCTATCCCCTATATAGTGTTCCCTATCCCCTATATAGTGTTCCCTATCCCCTATATAGTGTTCCCTATCCCCTATATAGTGTTCCCTATCCCCTATATAGTGTTCCCTATCCCCTATATAGTGTTCCCTATATAGTATCCCCTATCCCCTATATAGTGTTCCCTATCCCCTATATAGTGTTCCCTATCCCCTATATAGTGTTCCCTATATAGTGTTCCCTATATAGTGTTCCCTATATAGTGTTCCCTATCCCTTATATAGTGTTCCCTATCCCTATATAGTGTTCCCTATCCCCTATATAGTGTTCCCTATCCCCTATATAGTGTTCCCTATCCCCTATATAGTGTTCCCTATCCCCTATATAGTGTTCCCTATCCCCTACATAGTGTCCCCTATCCCCTATATAGTGTTCCCTACATAGTGTTCCCTATCCCCTACATAGTGTTCCCTATCCCCTACATAGTGTCCCCTATCCCCTATATAGTGTTCCCTACATAGTGTTCCCTATCCCCTACATAGTGTTCCCTATCCCCTATATAGTGTTCCCTACATAGTGTTCCCTATCCCCTACATAGTGTTCCCTATCCCCTACATAGTGTTCCCTATCCCCTACATAGTGTCCCCTATCCCCTATATAGTGTTCCCTATCCCTTATATAGTGTTCCCTATCCCCTATATAGTGTCCCCTATATAGTGTCCCCTATATAGTATCCCCTATCCCCTATATAGTGTTCCCTATCCCCTATATAGTGTTCCCTATCCCCTATATAGTGTTCCCTATCCCTTATATAGTGTTCCCTATCCCCTATATAGTGTTCCCTATCCCCTATATAGTGTTCCCTATCCCTTATATAGTGTCCCCTATCCCCTATATAGTGTTCCCTATCCCCTATATAGTGTTCCCTATCCCCTATATAGTGTTCCCTATCCCCTATATAGTGTTCCCTATCCCCTATATAGTGTTCCCTATCCCCTATATAGTGTTCCCTATCCCCTATATAGTGTTCCCTATATAGTATCCCCTATCCCCTATATAGTGTTCCCTATCCCTTATATAGTGTCCCCTATCCCCTATATAGTGTCCCCTATCCCTTATATAGTGTCCCCTATATAGTATCCCCTATCCCCTATATAGTGTTCCCTATCCCTATATAGTGTTCCCTATCCCTTATATAGTGTTCCCTATCCCCTATATAGTGTCCCCTATATAGTGTCCCCTATCCCCTATATAGTGTCCCCTATATCGTATCCCCTATCCCCTATATAGTGTTCCCTATCCCCTATAGTGTTCCCTATCCCCCATATAGTATCCCCTATCCCCTATATAGTGTTCCCTATCCCCTATATAGTGTTCCCTATCCCCTATATAGTATCCCCTATCCCCTATATAGTGTTCCCTATCCCCTATATAGTATCCCTTATCCCCTATATAGTGTTCCCTTTCCCCTATATAGTGTTCCCTATCCCCTATATAGTATCCCCTATCCCCTATATAGTATCCCCTATCCCCTATATAGTGTTCCCTATACCCTATATAGTGTTCCCTATCCCCTATATAGTGTTCCCTATCCCCTATATAGTGTTCCCTATCCCCTATATAGTGTTCCCTATCCCCTATATAGTGTCCCCTATCCCCTATATAGTGTTCCCTATCCCCTATATAGTGTCCCCTATCCCCTATATAGTGTTCCCTATCCATTTACATTTACATTTAAGTCATTTAGCAGACGCTCTTATCCAGAGCGACTTATATAGTGTTCCCTATCCCCTATATAGTGTTCCCTATCCCCTATATAGTGTTCCCTATCCCCTATATAGTGTTCCCTATCCCTTATATAGTGTTCCCTATCCCTTATATAGTGTCCCCTATATAGTGTTCCCTATCCCCTATATAGTGTTCCCTATATAGTGTTCCCTATCCCTTATATAGTGTTCCCTATCCCCTATATAGTGTTCGCTATATAGTGTTCCCTATCCCTTATATAGTGTCCCCTATATAGTGTTCCCTATATAGTGTTCCCTATCCCCTATATAGTGTTCCCTATCCCTTATATAGTGTCCCCTATATAGTGTTCCCTATCCCTTATATAGTGTTCCCTATCCCCTATATAGTGTTCCCTATCCCTTATATAGTGTCCCCTATATAGTGTTCCCTATATAGTGTTCCCTATCCCCGATATAGTGTTCCCTATATAGTGTTCCCTATCCCTTATATAGTGTCCCCTATATAGAGTTCCCTATCCCCTATATAGTGTTCCCTATATAGTGTTCCCTATCCCTTATATAGTGTTCCCTATCCCTTATATAGTGTTCCCTATCCCTTATATAGTGTTCCCTATCCCTTATATAGTGTTCCCTATCCCCTATATATTGTTCCCTATCCCTTATATAGTGTTCCCTATCCCCTATATAGTGTTCCCTATCCCTTATATAGTGTTCCCTATCCCCTATATAGTGTTCCCTATCCCCTATATAGTGTTCCCTATCCCCTATATAGTGTTCCCTATCCCCTATATAGTGTTCCCTATCCCCTATATAGTGTTCCCTATCCCCTATATAGTGTTCCCTATCCCCTATATAGTGTTCCCTATATAGTGTTCCCTATATAGTGTTCCCTATATAGTGTTCCCTATATAGTGTTCCCTATATAGTGTTCCCTATATAGTGTTCCCTATATAGTGTTCCCTATATAGTGTTCCCTATATAGTGTTCCCTATATAGTGTTCCCTATATAGTGTTCCCTACATAGTGTTTCCTATCCCTTATATAGTGTTCCCTATCCCTTATATAGTGTTCCCTCTCCCTATAGTGTTCCCTCTCCCTATAGTGTTCCCTATCCCCTATATAGTGTTCCCTATCCCCTATACAATGTCCCCTACAGTGTCCCCTACATAGTGTTCTCTATCCCCTATATAGTGTCCCCTATATAGTGTTCCCTATCCCCTATATAGTGTCCCCTATATAGTGTTCCCTATCCCCTATATAGTGTCCCCTATATAGTATCCCCTATCCCTTACATAGTGTTCCCTATCCCCTATATAGTGTCCTCTATATAGTGTTCCCTATCCCCTATATAGTGTCCCCTATATAGTATCCCCTATCCCCTATATAGTGTTCCCTATCCCCTATATAGTGTCCCCTATATAGTGTCCCCTATCCCCTATATAGTATCCCCTATCCCCTATATAGTATCCCCTATCCCCTATATAGTATCCCCTATCCCCTATATAGTGTTCCCTATCCCCTATATAGTGTCCCCTATATAGTGTTCCCTATCCCCTATATAGTGTTCCCTATCCCCTATATAGTGTCCCCTATATAGTATCCCCTATGCCCTATATAGTGTTCCCTATCCCCTATATAGTGTCCCCTCTCCCTTATATAGTGTCCCCTATATAGTGTTCCCTATCCCCTATATAGTGTCCCCTATCCCCTATATAGTGTTCCCTATCCCCTATATATAGTGTTCCCTATCCCCTATATAGTGTTCCCTATCCCCTATATAGTGTTCCCTATCCCCTATATAGTGTTCCCTATCCCCTATATAGTGTTCCCTATCCCCTATATAGTGTTCCCTATCCCCTATATAGTGTTCCCTATCCCCTATATAGTGTTCCCTATCCCCTATATAGTGTTCCCTATCCCCTATATAGTGTTCCCTATCCCCTATATAGTGTTCCCTATCCCCTATATAGTGTTCCCTATCTAGTGTTCCCTATATAGTGTTCCCTATATAGTGTTCCCTATATAGTGTTCCCTATATAGTGTTCCCTATATAGTGTTCCCTATCCCCTATACAGTGTTCCCTATCCCCTATATAGTGTTCCCTATCCCCTATATAGTGTTCCCTATCCCCTATATAGTGTTCCCTATCCCCTATATAGTGTTCCCTATCCCCTATATAGTGTTCCCTATCCCCTATATAGTGTTCCCTATCCCCTATATAGTGTTCCCTATCCCCTATATAGTGTTCCCTATCCCCTATATAGTGTTCCCTATCCCCTATATAGTGTTCCCTATCCCCTATATAGTGTTCCCTATCCCCTATATAGTGTTCCCTATCCCCTATATAGTGTTCCCTATCCCCTATATAGTGTTCCCTATCCCCTATATAGTGTTCCCTATCCCTTATATAGTGTCCCCTATATAGTGTCCCCTATATAGTGTCCCCTATATAATGTTCCCTATCCCCTATAGAATGTTCCCTATCCCCTATAGAATGTTCCCTATCCCCTATAGAATGTTCCCTATCCCCTATAGAATGTTCCCTATCCCCTATAGAATGTTCCCTATCCCCTATAGAATGTTCCCTATCCCCTATAGAATGTTCCCTATCCCCTATAGAATGTTCCCTATCCCCTATATAGTGTCCCCTCTCCCTTATATAGTGTCCCCTATATAGTGTTCCCTCTCCCTTATATAGTGTCCCCTCTCCCTTATATAGTGTCCCCTATATAGTGTCCCCTATCCCCTATATAGTGTTCCCTATCCCCTATATAGTGTTCCCTATATAATGTTCCCTATCCCCTATATAGTGTCCCCTCTCCCTTATATAGTGTCCCCTCTCCCTTATATAGTGTCCCCTATATAGTGTTCCCTCTCCCTTATATAGTTTCCCCTCTCCCTTATATAGTGTCCCCTATATAGTGTCCCCTATCCCCTATATAGTGTTCCCTATGTGCCCTGGTCAAAATTAGTGCACTTTAAAGGGAATAGGAGCCATTTGGAACACAGTATTTTATAGTCTTCTATTCTCTAATGTTACCTTAAACTTATCCTAGGTGCTCTCCTCCAGTCAGACTGGCCCCAAACTGGACAGTGCCGAGTGCTTGCCCCCCATCGTCCCCAAGGACTGCAGTACCGCACACCTGACCCCCAACGCTAATAAGATCCTTCTGCTAGAGGAGGCCTCAGCAGGGTCAGAGGTCGGGGCGAGGAGCCTGATCGTGTGTGGAACCCTGTTCCAGGGTATCTGTGAGAAGAGGAGTCTGGATAATGTGTCCGAGGTACTGTACCAATCCTCCAACCCGGTGGACACGCAGTACGTCGCCGCCAACGACCCCCGCGTCTCCACCGTGGGTGTGGTCTTGAACCAAAAGGGTGTGGGGCTTATGCTGGTGGGGCGTGGCTACACCAGTAAAGGCCCCAGCGACATCCCACCAATCACAACTCGCCGTTTGGCCCCCAGCTTCTCCCCCGCCCGCCAGGCCTTCTCTCAAGACGAGGAACTAGGGAAGCTGGTTGTCGGGAGCTACTCTGAGTACAACAACTACTTCATCTCCGCGCATCATCATGGCGACCATGTCTACTTCCTGTTCTCGCGGAGGGATATGTGGAACCGGAAGGAGTACCGGACCTACGTTTCTCGTCTCTGCGCCGGGGACCGGAGCTTCTACTCCTACGTTGAGGTTCCGTTGGAATGTTCCGGGGGTTATAACCTCGCCCAGGGGGCTACCCTCGCCAAACACCAGGGGCGACCGGCGCTGTTCATTGCCACGGCGGCGGGGCAGGCGTCGACGCCCACGGCGACGGGTCGCTCGGCGCTGTGCGTTTATGGGATGTCAGAGCTGGATGCGTCGCTGCAGAGGGCCCAGGAGCTGTGTTATACAGAGGGAGGAAGAGGAAGGACGGGACAGGAGGAGGCATACATAGAGTATGAGGTGTCGTCCAGGTGTCTACGCCTGCCCAAGGTAACTACACACACACACACACACACACACACACACACACACACACACACACACACACACACACACACACACACACACACACACACACACACACACACACACACACACACACACACACACACACACACACACACACACAGCAGCTCAGTGTGTAGGCCAAGTGTCTACGCCTGCCCGAGGTAACTAGACACACACACACACACACACACACACACACACACACACACACACACACAGCAGCTCAGTGTGTAGGCCTAGGCTAATGTGTAGGCCAAGTGTCTACGCCTGCCCAAGGTAACTAGAGACACACACACACACACACACACACACACACACACACACACACACACACACACACAGCAGCTCAGTGTGTAGGCCAAGTGTCTACGCCTGCCCGAGGTAACTAGACACACACACACACACACACACACACACACACACACACACAGCAGCTCAGTGTGTAGGCCAAGTGTTTAAGCCTACGCAAGGTCAATGACGATCAGCCAACAGCGCTGTAGAGATGTGTTTAGTGATGTGTATAGTATATAGTGATGTGTATAGTGTATAGTGATGTGTATAGTATATAGTGATGTGTATAGTATATAGTGATGTGTATAGTGTATAGTGATGTGTATAGTGTATAGTGATGTGTATAGTATATAGTGATGTGTTTAGTGATGTGTATAGTGTATAGTGATGTGTATAGTATATAGTGATGTGTATAGTGATGTGTTTAGTGATGTGTATAGTATATAGTGATGTGTATAGTGTATAGTGATGTGTATAGTGTATAGTGATGTGTATAGTGTATAGTGATGTGTATAGTGATGTGTATAGTGATGTGTATAGTGATGTGTATAGTGATGTGTATAGTGTATAGTGATGTGTATAGTGATGTGTTTAGTGATGTGTGTAGTGTATAGTGATGTGTATAGTATATAGTGATGTGTATAGTGTATAGAGATGTGTATAGTGTATAGTGATGTGTATAGTGATGTGTATAGTGATGTGTATAGTGTATAGTGATGTGTAGTGTATAGTGATGTGTATAGTGATGTGTATAGTGATGTGTATAGTATATAGTGATGTGTATAGTGATGTGTTTAGTGATGTGTATAGTATATAGTGATGTGTATAGTGTATAGTGATGTGTTTAGTGATGTGTATAGTATATAGTGATGTGTATAGTATATAGTGATGTGTATAGTGTATAGTGATGTGTATAGTGTATAGTGATGTGTATAGTGTATAGTGATGTGTATAGTGTATAGTGATGTGTATAGTGATGTGTATAGTGATGTGTATAGTATATAGTGATGTGTATAGTATATAGTGATGTGTATAGTGTATAGTGATGTGTATAGTGTATAGTGATGTGTATAGTATATAGTGATGTGTATAGTGTATAGTGATGTGTATAGTGTATAGTGATGTGTATAGTGATGTGTATAGTGATGTGTATAGTGATGTGTATAGTGTATAGTGATGTGTATAGTGATGTGTATAGTGATGATGTGTATAGTGATGTGTATAGTGATGTGTATGTAGTGATGTGTGTGTATGTGATGTGTAGTGTATAGTGATGTGTAGTGTATAACTCCATTGTGTCCTAGTGATGTGTAGAGCGCCAAGAACCTTGGATGTGATCCTGATGTGTACAACACCCTGTATAGTGATGTCAACTGAACATCAAGGCGTGTATAGTGATGTGTATAGGTTCATGCTCTAGTGTAACATCCGTATAGTGTATAGTGATGTGTATAGTGTATCATGTGTATAGTGTATAGTGATGTGTATAGTGTCCTAATCCAGTGTACTGTCATGGTATAGTGATGTGTATAGTGTATAGTGATGTGTATAGTGTATAGTGATGTGTTTAGTGATGTTATAGTGATGTGTATAGTGTATGTGATGTGTATTATGTGTATAGTGATGTGTGTTAGTGCTGGGCTCCCTGCCTGTGCCATTAAACCCCTTCAACTCATCCAGAACGCCGTGTATAGTCTGGTGTTCAACCTTCCCAAGTTCTCTCACGTCACCCCGCTCCTCCGTTCTCTCCACTGGCTTCCAGTTGAAGTGATGTGTATGTGATCCGCTACAAGACCATGGTGCTTGCCTAGTGATGGAGCTGTGATGGGTGATGTGTATAGTGATGTGTATAGTGACCTCAGTACCTCCAGGCTCTGATCAGGCCCTATACCCAAACAAGGATGTGTATCCACCTCTGGCCTGCTCCCTACCAGTGTGAGGGGAACCAGTGATATCAGGCCCTACACCCAAACAAGTGATGTGTATAGTGATGTCCCTAGAGGATACCCGCTCAGCCCAGTCAAAACTGTTCGCTGCCCTGGCCCCCCAATGGTGGAACAAACTCCTCACGACGCCAGGACAGCGGAGTCAATCACCACCTTCCGGAGACACCTGAAACCCCACCTGATTTAAGGAATACCTAGTGATGTGTATAGGTTATAGTAATCCCTGTCACCCCACCCCTAAGTTTTAGATGCACTATTGTTATAGTGACTGTCCCACTGGATGTCATAATAGGTGAATGCACCAATTTGTAAGTCGCTAGTGATAAGTGATAAGTGTATAGTGTGTGTATAGTGTATAGTGATGTGTATAGTGATGTGTATAGTGTATAGTGATGTATATAGTGATGTGTATAGTGTATAGTGATGTGTATAGTGATGTGATATGTATAGTGATGTGTATAGTGTATAGTGATGTGTATAGTGATGTGTATAGTGATGTGTATAGTGATGTGTAGTGTATATAGTGATGTGTATGTGTATAGTGATGTGTATGTGATGTGTATAGTGATGTGATGTGTATAGTGATGTGTAGTGTATAGTGATGTGTATAGTGATGTGTATAGTGATGTGTAGTGTATAGTGATGTGTTTAGTGATGTATAGTGATGTGTATAGTGATGTGTATAGTGTATAGTGATGTGTGTATAGTGATAGTGATGTGTATAGTGATGTGTATAGTGATGTGTATAGTGATGTGTATGTATAGTGATGTAGTGATGTGTATAGTGATGTGTATAGTGTATAGTGATGTGTATGATGTGTATAGTGTATGTGTATAGTGATGTGTATAGTGATGTGTAGTGATGTGTATAGTGATGTGTATAGTGATGTGTATAGTGATGTGTATAGTGATGTGTATAGTGATGTGTATGTATAGTGTATAGTGTGTGTATAGTGATGTGTATAGTGATGTGTATAGTGATGTGTATAGTGTATAGTGATGTGTTTAGTGATGTGTATAGTGTATAGTGATGTGTATAGTGTATAGTGATGTGTATAGTGTATAGTGATGTGTATAGTGTATAGTGATGTGATATAGTGTATAGTGATGTGTATAGTGTATAGTGATGTGTATGTATGAGTGATAGTGTAGTGATATAGTGTATAGTGATGTGTTTAGTGTATAGTGTATAGTGTATAGTGATGTGTATAGTGTATAGTGATGTGTATAGTGATGTGTATAGTGTATAGTGATGTGTATAGTGATGTGTAGTGATGTGTATAGTGTGTATAGTGATAGTGATGTGTATAGTGATAGTGTATAGTGATGTGTATAGTGTATAGTGATGTGTGTATAGTGATGTGTATAGTGTATAGTGATGTGTAGTGTATAGTGATGTGATGTTTAGTGATGTGTATAGTGTATAGTGATGTGTTTAGTGATGTGTATTAGTGTGTATAGTGTGTGTAGTGTATAGTGATGTGTAGTGTATAGTGATGTGTATAGTGATATAGTGATGTGTACCCGACAAATAAAATTGGATTTGATTTGATTTTGATTTGTACCCATCATGACTGAACATAAATAAAGGTTATGCAGATGGTCAGTTGATTGATCGTGTCAGTAGATAGCGTTATGCAGATGGTCAGTTGATAGCGTTATGCAGATGGTCAGTTGATTGATCGTGTCAGTAGATAGCGTTATGCAGATGGTCAGTTGATAGCGTTATGCAGATGGCCAGTTGATAGCGTTATGCAGATGGTCAGTTGATAGCGTTATGCAGATGGTCAGTTGATAGCGTTATGCAGATGGTCCGTTGATAGTGTTATGCAGATGGTCCGTTGATAGCGTTATGCAGATGGTCAGTTGATAGCGTTATGCAGATGGCCAGTTGATAGCGTTATGCAGATGGTCAGTTGATAGCGTTATGCAGATGGTCAGTTGATAGCGTTATGCAGATGGTCCGTTGATAGCGTTATGCAGATGGTCCGTTGATAGCGTTATGCAGATGGTCCGTTGATAGCGTTATGCAGATGGTCCGTTGATAGCGTTATGCAGATGGTCCGTTGATAGCGTTATGCAGATGGTCCGTTGATAGCGTTATGCAGATGGCCAGTTGATAGCGTTATGCAGATGGCCAGTTGATAGCGTTATGCAGATGGTCAGTTGATAGCGTTATGCAGATGGTCAGTTGATAGCGTTATGCAGATGGTCAGTTGATAGCGTTATGCAGATGGTCAGTTGATAGCGTTATGCAGATGGTCAGTTGATAGCGTTATGCAGATGGCCAGTTGATAGCGTTATGCAGATGGCCAGTTGATAGCGTTATGCAGATGGTCAGTTGATTGATGGCAGTTGATAGCGTTATGCAGATGGCCAGTTGATAGCGTTATGCAGATGGTCAGTTGATAGCGTTATGCAGATGGTCAGTTGATTGATCGTGTCAGTTGATAGCGTTATGCAGATGGCCAGTTGATAGCGTTATGCAGATGGTCAGTTGATAGCGTTATGCAGATGGTCAGTTGATAGCGTTATGCAGATGGCCAGTTGATAGCGTTATGCAGATGGCCAGTTGATAGCGTTATGCAGATGGTCAGTTGATAGCGTTATGCAGATGGTCAGATGAGTGATTACTTTAAACTTTTTACTACTTCAGTTGTTTAGTAGTTCCACCCCTAAAATGTGTTTGGTTACAGTAGATAATCCCCTAATGGATCAAGAGCCTTGCTGGCTAATATTTGTTTTGTTCGTACATCAAACCGTGATTAGCATTTTTTTTTAGTTACTTGTATATAGTTTAGGTCAGAAACTGTACAAAACACGTTCGCAATGCGCTTGTTGGCACTCCTGAGTCAATACATCACCTTTGGCAGCGACTCCAGCTGTGAGTCTTTCTGGGTAAGTCTCTTATGAGCTTTGCACGCCTAAGATTTGTACATTATTCTTTCAAACATTCTTCAAGCTCTGTCACATCGGTTGTTGATCGTCGCGAGACACCCATTTTCAAGTTGTCATAGATTTTCAAGCTGATTTAAGTCAAAACTGTAACTAGGCTTCTCATGAACATTCAATGTTGTCTTGGTAAACAACACCATTGTATATTTGTTTTAGGTTATTTTCCTGCTGAAAGGTGAATCCATCTCCCAGTCAAATGGCTACCCAGACTTTTTAGGTATTGTCGGTTAAGGGGCTTGTAAGTAAGCATTTCACTGTAAGGTGTTTGGAGCATTTGACAAATAACATTTGATTTGAATGTGTTTCCCTCCTCTCAATAACGTCACAAAATAACAAACAATATGTCCTGATTTATTCTTCAGATCTCCACAGACCGTTCTTAACATTAATATCTTAAAAATATTGTTTGAAAGTTCTCTCTTTGGGTGTTATAGTTTGTCTCTGTAACAAAGACATTCCTTTCCCAATACTGAGGAGCAAAGGGAGAGATTCCCCCTCCTGCTTTAATTTACGACCGAGTGTTAAGGTGTCAAAACCGGCCCACCCCCTCCTCTCCTTCTGTGGGTAAGAGGGTGAGGTTGTTGTGAGCTATTTACTAAGCTGATCTGAGGCCTTTGATCCTCGACCAGGAGAGTCATGACAGAATACAGTGATGTCATAATGTTGTCTTTCTGATACAGAATACAGTGATGTCATAATGTTGTCTTTCTGATACAGAATACAGTGATGTCATAATGTTGTCTTTCTGATACAGAATACAGTGATGTCATAATGTTGTCTTTCTGATACAGAATACAGTGATGTCATAATGTTGTCTTTTTCCGGATCGCTTTTATATGTATTTTGTATTTTAATCAACCAATCACCTCTGACTCTTCTTTTCTTTAGGATTCGTTAAAGAAGTACCCGTGTGGAGGGGAACACACCCCCAGCCCCATCGCCTCTGCGGTCCCCCTGTCAGCCACCCCCTCTCTGACCAGGGACACTCTACTCACCGCGGTCACCACCACTACCGAGGCCGGCCACACTATCGCTCTGCTCGGGGACAAGAACGGATGGCTGCACAAGGTATATACGCATGGACACACACACACACACACACACAGAGGCACACACACCATCGCATTGCTGGGGGACAAGAATGGATGGCTGTGGCAGGGTGTTTCAGTGCGCTAAACTAGCTAGCTGTGTTTGCTAGCTAAAACAAGTGAAACTGAAAAAAATGACTCTCTATTTCTCTGCTTCTCCTTCATTTTGGAATATATTAATTTAAAAACTATCGTCTCTCTCTCTGAGTCAACTACCCACCACATTTTCTACACTGCAGTGCTAGCTAGCTGTAGCTTATGCTTTCAGTACCAGAATTATTCTCTGATCCTTTGATTGGGTGGACAACATATCAGTTCATGCTGCAAGAGCTCTGATAGGTTGGAGGACGTCCTCCGGAAGTTGTCATAATTACTGTGTAAGTCTATGGAAGGGGGTGAGAACCATGAGCCTCCTAAGTTTTGTATTGAAATCAATGTACCCAGAGGAGGACGGAAGCTAGCTGTCCTCTGGCTACACCGTGGTGCTACCCTACAGAGTGCTGTTGAGGCTACTGTAGACCTTCTTTGCAAAACAGTGTTTTTTAAAATAAATTCTATTTAGTATAGTTTTATATAAAAAGGATAACTTTAAATGTTTCACAATTTTTATATTTATGAAATTCACTGAGGCTGGTCCTCCCCTTCCTCCTGTGTGGAGCCTCCATTGCTGCACATGATACTTTATATCAGGGATCTTCATCCTTTTCTAGCTCAGGAATCTTCATCCTTTTCTTGATCAGGGATCTTCATCCTTTCTAGCTCAGGGAGCTTCATCCTTTTCCAGCTCAGGGATCTTCATCCTTTTCTAGATCAGGGACCTTCATCCTTTTCTTGATCAGGGATCTTCATCCTTTTCCAGCTCAGGGATCTTCATCCTTTTCCAGCTCATCCTTTCTTGGGATCTTCATCCTTTTCCAGCTCAGGGATCTTCATCCTTTTCCAGCTCAGATCCTTTTCCAGCTCAGGATCTTCATCCTTTTCCAGCTCAGGGATCTTCATCCTTTTCCAGCTCAGGGATCTTCATCCTTTTCTAGCTCAGGGATCTTCATCCTTTTCCAGCTCAGGGATCTTCATCCTTTTCCAGCTCAGGGATCTTCATCCTTTTCCAGCTCAGGGATCTTCATCCTTTTCCAGCTCAGGGATCTTCATCCTTTTCCAGCCCAGGGATCTTCATCCTTTTCCAGCCCAGGGACTACCATCATATGTTAGGAATGTATTTTAGGCAAGGCGAAGTTATCAACATTTTAAAATGAATAGATTAGGTTTTAAATTATGTTGACCTCCCCACATTCTAATTGGATGATAGAGTTTACACTTCAACGTAGCCTATTAGTCGGAACCACGTTTTCACTAAGAGCAGCTGTTTAGTTGGTTAAAGGTGTTGGCAAAAACATTATGTCCAAGTCGTTGGCAAAAACATTATGTCCAAGTCGAGAAAGCTTATCAGCAGCCAGCGGCTGTCGGGTGCTTTTTTTAAAGCTTATGTCACGTTCTCCGTCACACGTTCTCCGTCACCCGTTCTCCGTCACCCGTTCTCCGTCACCCGTTCTCCGTCACCCGTTCTCCATTAATAATATAAATAATAATAATAATAATATATGCCATTTAGCAGACGCTTTTATCCAAAGCGACTTACAGTCATGTGTGCATACATTCTACGTATGGGTGGTCCCGGGGATCGAACCCACTACCCTGGCGTTGCAAGCGCCATGCTCTACCAACTGAGCTACAGAGTGAGCATTACACATTCTCCTTCACCCGTTCTCCGTTACACGTTCTCCATTACACATTCTCCGTTCTCGTCACACGTTCTCCATAAGATATTATGTCTAGTGTATTTACAGAGCCTTCAGAAAGTATTTACACCCTTTGACTTTTTCCACATGTTGTTGTTACAGCCTGAATTTGAAATATAAAAACATTGATCATGGTGGAGTTATTAATTACACTGTAGATGGTGTATCAATACAACCAGTCACTACAAAGATACAGGCTACAGATACCTAATGGTGACGAGTTAGTTGAACGTCTGTGATGAGAGAAAATGGATCAACATCATCGTTAATCCATACTCTGTGAAACGAAGTAAACCTGTACAGAATATAAATACTCCTAAACACTAAAGTAAAAGGGCAAATAAATATTAACTTTGTTCTTTATGGGGCAAATCCAATACAACACATTACTGAATATCACTCTTCATATTATCAGTCATGGTGGTGGCTGCATCATGTTATGGGTATATGCTTGTCATCTCCACCCGGCACAGCCAGAAGAGGACTGACCACCCCACACAGCCTGGTTCCTCTCTAGGTTTCTTCCTATGTTTTGGCCTTCCTAGGGAGTTTTTCCTAGCCACCATGCTTCTACACCTGCATTGCTTGCTGTTTGGGGTTTTAGGCTGTGTTTCTGTACAGCACTTTGAGATATCAGCTGATGTACGAAGGGCTATATAAATAAATTTGATTTGATTTTGTCATCGCCAAGGACTAGGGAGTTTTTTTTTAGGGTAAATAGAAACGGAATAGAGCTAAGCACAGGCAAAATCCTAGAGGAAAACCTGATTCTCTGCTTTACAACAGACACTTGGAGAAAAATGCACCTTTCAGCAGGACAATAACCTAAAACACAAGGCCAAATATACACTGAAGTTGCTTACCAAGTGGCCTAGTTACAGTTTTGACTTAATTCTACTTGAAAATATATAGCAAAGACCTGACATGGCGGTCTGGCAATGATCAACAACCAACTTGACAGGGCTAGAATAATTGTATTTTAAAGAATAATGTGCAAATATTGTACAGTCCAGGTGTGCGAAGCTCTGAGTTACCCAGACGGTCTCACAGCTGTAATTGCGGCCAAAAGATGATTCTAACATGTATTGACTCAGGGGTGTGAATACTTATGTAAATGAGATATTTCTGTATTTCATTTTCAATCAATTTTGAAAGAAAATAATGTTTTCACGTTGGGCAACCCTTGGGCACCCCAGATTTAGACTGTCAACAGGCGGATTGGGCACCCCAGATGTAGACTGTCAACAGGCAGATTGGGCACCCCTGATGTAGACTGTCGACAGGCAGATTGGGCACCCCTGATGTAGACTGTCAACAGGCGGATTGGGCACCCCTGATATAGACTGTCAACAGGCGGATTGGGCACCCCTGATAAATACTTTCAGCTACATAACACTATGACTGTAGCCTACAAATGAAGGTGTAGACTTAGTGACTGACTATCCCTTTCCAACATTACAGAGTATAAATATAAAACAGATCAAATAGAAAGTGACTTGACACAGTGAATAATAATAATGATGAGTAGTAATAACATGTTATATACAGGAAGTACCAGGTAATAACATGGCTATACACAGGAAGTACCAGGTAATAACATGGCTATATACAGGAAGTACCAGGTAATAACATGGTTATATACAGGGAGTACCAGGTAATAACATGGCTATACACAGGAAGTACCAGGTAATAACATGGCTATACACAGGAAGTACCAGGTAATAACATGGCTATACACAAAGTACCAGGTAATAACATGGCTATACACAGGAAGTACCAGGTAATAACATGGCATTACTGAATACCAGGTAATAACATGACTATAGTACAGGTGGTACCAGGTAATAAAATGTTATATACAGGGTACCAGGTAATAACATGGCTATACACAGGAAGTACCAGGTAATAACATGGCTATACACAGGAAGTACCAGGTAATAACATGGCTATACACAGGAAGTACCAGGTAATAACATGGCTATACACAGGAAGTACCAGGTAATAACATGGCTATACACAGGAAGTACCAGGTAATAACATGACTATACACAAGAAGTACCAGGTAATAACATGGTTATATACAGGAAGTACCAGGCAATAACATGGTTATATACAGGAAGTACCAGGTAATAACATGGCTATACACAGGAAGTACCAGGTAATAACATGGCTATACACAGGAAGTACCAGGTAATAACATGGCTATACACAGGAAGTACCAGGTAATAACATGGCTATACACAGGAAGTACCAGGTAATAACATGGCTATACACAGGAAGTACCAGGTAATAACATGACTATACACAAGAAGTACCAGGTAATAACATGGTTATATACAGGGAGTACCAGGTAATAACATGGTTATATACAGGGAGTACCAGGTCATAACATGGCTATATACAGGAAGTACCAGGTAATAACATGGCTATATACAGGGAGGTAATAACATGGTTATATACAGGAAGTACCAGGTAATAACATGGCTATATACAGTGTATTTGGAGCAGCTACAGCAGCAGTGTATGTGTGTGGGGGGCGGGGTTGTAGAGTCCAATGTTTTGGATAAAAGGCGTGTGGAACAGCCCTTGGCAGGAAAGATTTCCCACCCCTACTTTCATCTCCATTAGAAACCGGGGCCGGCTGCCCCCCCCTACCATCTCCATTAGAAACCGGCGGATTGGGCCCCCTACCATCTCCATTAGAAACCGGCAGGCTGTCCCCCCTACCATCTCCATTAGAAACCGGCAGATTGCCCCCCCTACCATCTCCATTAGAAACCGGGGATTGGGCCCCCTACCATCTCCATTAGAAACCGGCCGGCTGCCACCCCCTAAATACCAGCTCCATTAGAAACCGGGACTGTGCCCCCCTACTTTCATCTCCATTAGAAACCGACTGGCTGCCCCCCCTACTTTCATCTCCAGAGTTAGAAAAACCGGCTGCCCCCCTACTCAAATAGAAAGGGACTTGCCCCCCTACTTTCATCTCCATTAGAAATGATGGCTTCCCCCCTACTTTCATCTCCATTAGAAACCAGGTAATAACATCTCCATTAGAAACCGGAAGTACCAGGCATGATACACAGGAAGTACCATCTCCATTAGAAACCGTACCAGGCTGCCCCCTACCATCTCCATTAGAAACTGGAAGTGCCCCCCTACTTTCATCTCCATTAGAAACCGGGCTGTCCCCCCTACTTTCATCTCCATTAGAAACCGGGCCGGCTGCCCCCCTACCATCTCCATTAGAAACCGGGAGGATGCCAGGTACCATCTCCATTAGAAACCGGGAAGTACCCCCCTAATTTCATCTCCATTAGAAACCGGGGGCCAGGTAATAACATCTCCATTAGAAACTGGAAGTGCCCCCTAATAACATCTCCATTAGAAAGTACCAGGTAACCCCCTAACATCTCCATACAAACCGGAAGTACCAGGCTAACCCCCTACCATCTCCATTAGAAACCAGGTAATAACATGGTTATATACCCCTACCATCTCCATTAGAAACAGGGAGTACCCCCCATAACATCTCCATTAGAAACCGTACCAGGTAATAACATCTCCATAGAACAGGGAGGTGCCCCCATTTATCTCCATTAGAAACCAGGTAATAACTTTCATCTCCATTAGAAACCGGAGCAGCTGCAGCCAGTGTATCTCCATGTGGGGGCCGGGGTTGTAGAGTCCATCTCCATTAGAAACCGCGGCTGGAACATCTCCATTGGCAGGAAAGATTTCCCCCCCTACCATCTCCATTAGAAACCGGGGCCGGCTGCCCCCTACCATCTCCATTAGAAACCGGGACCGGCTGCCCCCTACCATCTCCATTAGAAACCGGGGCCGGCTGCCCCCCCTACCATCTCCATTAGAAACCGGGGCCGGCTGACCCCCCCCTACCATCTCCATTAGAAACCGGGGCCGGCTGTCCCCCTACCATCTCCATTAGAAACCGGGGCCGGCTGCCCCCTACCATCTCCATTAGAAACCGGGGCCGGCTGCCCCCTACCATCTCCATTAGAAACCGGGGCCGGCTGCCACCCCCTACCAGCTCCATTAGAAACCGGGGCCGGCTGCCCCCCTACTTTCATCTCCATTAGAAACCGGGGCCGGCTGCCCCCCCTACTTTCATTTCCATTAGAAACCGGGGCCGGCTGCCCCCTACTTTCATTAGAAACCGGGCCGGCTGCCCCCCTACTTTCATCTCCATTAGAAACCGGGGCTGGCTTCCCCCCCCTACTTTCATCTCCATTAGAAACCGGGGCCGGCTGACCCCCCCTACCATCTCCATTAGAAACCGGGGCCGGCTGACCCCCCTACCATCTCCATTAGAAACCGGGGCCGGCTGCCCCCTACCATCTCCATTAGAAACTGGGGCCGGCTGCCCCCTACTTTCATCTCCATTAGAAACCGGGGCCGGCTGTCCCCCCTACTTTCATCTCCATTAGAAACCGGGCCGGCTGCCCCCCTACCATCTCCATTAGAAACCGGGCCGGATGCCCCCCCTACCATCTCCATTAGAAACCGGGGCCGGCTGCCCCCCTACTTTCATCTCCATTAGAAACCGGGGCCGGCTGCCCCCTACCATCTCCATTAGAAACTGGGGCCGGCTGCCCCCCTACCATCTCCATTAGAAACCGGGGCCGGCTGACCCCCCTACCATCTCCATTAGAAACCGGGCCGGCTGCCCCACCCCTACCATCTCCATTAGAAACCGGGGCCGGCTGCCCACCCCTACCATCTCCATTAGAAACCGGGGCCGGCTGCCCCCCCTACTTTCATCTCCATTAGAAACCGGGGCCGGCTGCCCCCCCCTACTTTAATCTCCATTAGAAACCGGGGCCGGCTGCCCCCCCCTACTTTCATCTCCATTAGAAACCGGGGCCGGCTGCCCCCCTACTTTCATCTCCATTAGAAACCGGGGCCGGCTGCCCCCCCCTACTTTCATCTCCATTAGAAACCGGGGCCGGCTGCCCCCTACCATCTCCATTAGAAACCGGGGCCGGCTGCCCCCCCTACCATCTCCATTAGAAACCGGGGCCGGCTGCCCCCTACCAGCTCCATTAGAAACCGGGGCGGCTGCTGCCCCCTACCATCTCCATTAGAACCCGGGCCGGCTGCCCCCCTACCAGCTCCATTAGAAACCGGGCCGGCTGCCCCCTACCATCTCCATTAGAAATCGGGGCCGGCTGCCCCCCCCTACTTTCATCTCCATTAGAAACCGGGGCCGGCTGACCCCCCTACCATCTCCATTAGAAACCGGGCCGGCTGCCCCCCTACCATCTCCATTAGAAACCGGGGCCGGCTGCCCCCCCTACTTTCATCTCCATTAGAAACCGGGGCCGGCTGACCCCCCCCTACCATCTCCATTAGAAACCGGGCCGGCTGCCCCCCCCTACCATCTCCATTAGAAACCGGGGCCGGCTGCCCCCCTACCATCTCCATTAGAAACCGGGGCCGGCTGCCCCCCCTACTTTCATCTCCATTAGAAACCGGGCCGGCTGCCCCCTACCATCTCCATTAGAAACCGGGCCGGCTGCCCCCCTACCATCTCCATTAGAAACCGGGCCGGCTGCCCCCTACCATCTCCATTAGAAACCGGGCCGGCTGCCTCCCCCTACTTTCATCTCCATTAGAAACCGGGCCGGCTGCCCCCCTACCATCTCCATTAGAAACCGGGGCCGGCTGCCCCCCTACCATCTCCATTAGAAACCGGGGCCGGCTGCCCCCCCTACCATCTCCATTAGAAACCGGGGCCGGCTGCCCCCCTACCATCTCCATTAGAAACCGGGCCGGCTGCCCCCCTACCATCTCCATTAGAAACCGGGGCCGGCTGTCCCCCTACCATCTCCATTAGAAACCGGGACGGCTGCCCCCCCTACCATCTCCATTAGAAACCGGGGGCCGGCTGCCCCCCCTCCCCCTACCATCTCCATTAGAAACCGGGGCCGGCTGCCCCCCCCCTACCATCTCCATTAGAAACCGGGGCCGGCTGCCCCCCTACCATCTCCATTAGAAATCGGGGCCGGCTGTCCCCCCCTACCATCTCCATTAGAAACCGGGGCCGGCTGCCCCCTACCATCTCCATTAGAAACCGGGGCCGGCTGCCACCCCCTACCATCTCCATTAGAAATCGGGGCCGGCTGCCCCCTACCATCTCCATTAGAAACCGGGCCGGCTGCCCCCTACCATCTCCATTAGAAACCGGGGCCGGCTGCCACCCCCTACCATCTCCATTAGAAATCGGGGCCGGCTGCCCCCCCTACCATCTCCATTAGAAATCGGGGCCGGCTGCCCCCCCTACCATCTCCATTAGAAATCGGGGCCGGCTGCCCCCTACCATCTCCATTAGAAACCGGGGCCGGCTGCCCCCTACCATCTCCATTAGAAACCGGGGCCGGCTGCCCCCCCTACCATCTCCATTAGAAACCGGGGCCGGCTGCCCCCTCCTACCATCTCCATTAGAAACCGGGGCCGGCTGCCCCCCTACCATCTCCATTAGAAACCGGGGCCGGCTGCCCCCCCACCCCCCCCACCATCTCCATTAGAAACCGGGGCCGGCTGCCCCCCCTACCATCTCCATTAGAAACCGGGGCCGGCTGCCCCCCCTACCATCTCCATTAGAAACCGGGGCCGGCTGCCCCCCCTACCATCTCCATTAGAAACCGGGGCCGGCTGCCCCCTACCATCTCCATTAGAACCCGGGGCCGGCTGCCCCCCCTACCATCTCCATTAGAACCCGGGGCGGCTGCCACCCCCTACCATCTCCATTAGAAACCGGGGCGGCTGCCACCCCTACCATCTCCATTAGAAACCGGGGCCGGCTGCCACCCCCTACCATCTCCATTAGAACCCGGGGCCGGCTGCCCCCCCTACCATCTCCATTAGAACCCGGGGCCGGCTGCCCCCCTACCATCTCCATTAGAACCCGGGGCCGGCTGCCCCCCTACCATCTCCATTAGAACCCGGGCCGGCTGCCCCCCCTACCATCTCCATTAGAACCCGGGGCCGGCTGCCCCCCCTACCATCTCCATTAGAACCCGGGGCCGGCTGCCACCCCCCTACCATCTCCATTAGAACCCGGGGCCGGCTGCCACCCCCCTACCATCTCCATTAGAACCCGGGGCCGGCTGCCCCCCCCTACCATCTCCATTAGAAACCGGGCCGGCTGCCCCCCTACCATCTCCATTAGAACCCGGGGCCGGCTGCCCCCCCTACCATCTCCATTAGAACCCGGGGCCGGCTGCCCCCCCTACCATCTCCATTAGAACCCGGGGCCGGCTGCCCCCTACCATCTCCATTAGAAACCGGGGCCGGCTGCCACCCCCTACCATCTCCATTAGAAACCGTGGCCTGCTGCCACCCCTACCATCTCCATTAGAAACCGGGGCCGGCTGCCACCCCCTATCATCTCCATTAGAAACCGGGGCCGGCTGCCCCCCCCTACCATCTCCATTAGAACCCGGGGCCGGCTGCCCCCACTGAGCTACACTCTTCATTAGTACTGTGTTAACCACTACCACTGTTCCAACAGGCAGTTCCACAGAGAGTTAATTAACAACAGGCAGTTCCACAGAAAAACATGTTGCTAATGTGAATTATTAATGAAACCAGATCCTGCTCATCCCCACGATTCATAGTGCTGCCTGCTCATCCCCACGATTCATAGTGCTGCCTGCTCATCCCCACGATTCATAGTGCTGCCTGCTCGTCCTCAGGATAGATACCTTCACACACACACACACACACTAACCTTCTGTAGCTCAGTTGGTAGAGCATGGCGCTTGTAACGCCAGGGTAGTGGGTTCGATCCCCGGGACCACCCATACGTAGAATGTATGCACACATGACTGTAAGTCGCTTTGGATAAAAGCGTCTGCTAAATGGCATATATTACTAACGAGACACACACACACTAACGACACACACACACACTAACGAGACACACACACACACACACACACACACACACACACACACACACACACACACACACACACACACACACACACACACACACACACACACACACACACACACACACACACACACACACACACACACACACACACACACACACACACACAGCCACAGCCACAGCCCAATGGACACTGGTCTATAAATTGGGGGTGGGGGTGGTGTGCCCGATTGATTGGTTGTGGGGGTGGGGTGCCCGATTGATTGGTTGTGGGGTGCCTGATTGGTTGTGGGGGTGGGGTGCCCGGCCTTCCCTAGCCCCCATGTAATTCCAACTGAAAAACTTTCCTAGTGGTTTTCATTGCAAGATATTCCCAGCCAGGTCTCCCTAATGTTGATGTGTATGTAAATAGTGATTGTATTGATGTGCCTGTGGCATGTGTAGAGCAGTCTGTCAGTGTTTTGGGCACAAGCTGTGCATCCTGGGTAAGAGGGGGATAATATGGGAGGGGTGGATCACGTGTCCACATCGCGGTGGTTTGTGTTTGTATCTAGCGCGGAGGCGTCTTACCCCGGGGCGGAAGGGGTAACAGAAGGGGATCGAATTACACCAGCTTCTCCTAACGCAGGAGGTGTGTGTGTGATGTCCGAAGGCAACGCAGTAGGACATGTTCTGACTGCTGATTGGTTACTGGCCCCAGAGGGAATGTCATGTGCAGTGCATTGTGGGCCAGCACTATGAGGAGGGTTGTGTGCCAAATGGCACCTATTCCCTACGTTTCTTTACAGGGGCCCATAGGATAGTAGTGCCATGGGGAGTAGGAAAACATTTGTTACATTACTGAGATCTGTGTATCTCCATGCCAAGCTCCTTGAATATACTGTTACAAATGTACGGAATTACAGAATATGAAGTGTTCTAGTCAGAGATGGAAGAGGAAGTGAGACATCCAACTCCCTCGTTTTTTTTCTTCTTCTGTTTCAATAAAAGTCAATGAACAAAGTATACCAGATCCAGCTGCTATCATATTGTTGTCTATGGGAGAGCCACCCCCATAAGTAGACAGGAACGTGCTATTTTCTTTTTTTCAATGTTAAAGGGGCCTGAGATCTTAATTCATACAGCATCTTTAGTTGTAGTGTCCGGAAAACTTCTGAAAACCTACTTCTTCAAAGAGTATCTTGTTTAATAGCACAACTCTTTTCTTACTAGCACTGACTCTGCTGATAGCTACTTATTGAGGAAACACGAGCCGACTCTAGCTAGGTAACGTGAGCCGACGACTCTAGCTAGGTAACGTGAGCCGACGACTCTAGCTAGGTAACGTGAGCCGACGACTCGAGCTAAGTAACGTGAGCCGACGACTCGAGCTAGGTAACGTGAGCCGACTCGAGCTAGGTAACGTGAGCCGACTCGAGTTCGGTAACGTGAGCCGACTCGAGCTCTGTAACGTGAGCCGACTCGAGCTCTGTAACGTGAGCCGACTCGAGCTCTGTAACGTGAGCCGACTCGAGCTCTGTAACGTGAGCCGACTCGAGCTCTGTAACGTGAGCCGACGACTCGAGCTCTGTAACGTGAGCCGACGTGACTCGAGCTCGGCAACGTGAGCCGCCGACTCGAGCTCGGCAACGTGAGCCGCCGACTCGAGCTCGGCAACGTGAGCCGCCGACTCGAGCTCGGCAACGTGAGCCGCCGACTCGAGCTCGGCAACGTGAGCCGCCGACTCGAGCTCGGCAACGTGAGCCGCCGACTCGAGCTCGGCAACGTGAGCCGCCGACTCGAGCTCGTAACGTGAGCCGCCGACTCGAGCGCGGCAACGTGAGCCGCCGACTCGAGCTCGGTAACGTGAGCCGACGACTCGAGCTCGGTAACGTGAGCCGACGACTCGAGCTAGGTAACGTGAGCCGACGACTCGAGCTAGGTAACGTGAGCCGACGACTCGAGCTAGGTAACGTGAGCCGACGACTCGAGCTAGGTAACGTGAGCCGACGACTCGAGCTAGGTAACGTGACCTCCCACCTAGGAGGCCCTGCTCTCCTTTATGTTAAGTGTTCTACTCCACTGGCTAGCACCTCACCTAAATAGGTGTGCGTTTCTTTCCCCTCTAGATTACATCTAATGGAAACAGATTTTCATCCGAACACGCTGAGCTGTGGGATGTCTCACTTCCTCTTCCATCTCTGCCCAATGCTGCAATACACACCAACACCAGTCCATTGAGATATGACTGTGTACATGCATTTGTGACGCTGAGCTGAGCAGTAAATATTGTCCTTGTTTCTCCGGTCAGGTATTTCTCCAGCCTGACACAACAGGGACGTTGTATCAGAGTGTATTGGTGGACCAGGACAGTCCAGTCAACGCTGACCTACTACTGGACCAGTCTGGACAGAATGTCTACGTCCTCACTGACGGCAAGGTAGACCTCAGTACCACTAGCTACCATAGCACAGTGTTTTTCAGTGCAAGAGATTAGACAGTTTTTTTAGTGCAGGAGATTAGTGTTTTTTAGTGCAGGAGATTAGTGTTTTTTTTAGTGTTTTTTTTTAGTGCAGGAGATTAGTGTTTTTTAGTGCAGGAGATTACAGTGTTTTTTTAGTGCAGGAGATTACAGTGTTTTTTTAGTGCAGGAGATTAGACAGTGTTTTTTAGTCCAGGAGATTAGTGTTTTTTAGTGCAGGAGATTAGTGTTTTTTAGTCCAGGAGATTACAGTGTTTTTTTAGTGCAGGAGATTAGACAGTGTTTTTTAGTCCAGGAGATTAGTGTTTTTTAGTGCAGGAGATTAGTGTTTTTTTAGTGCAGGAGATTAGACAGTGTTTTTTGGTCCAGAAAGTTCAGGAAAATATCTCTTAGTTTTTCCATTTGGAAAATGTCTCAGACTATTTAATGTATTTATTTGTGTTTTAACTTTTCTCCACACATGGGATCCAATTTACTTTTAAAAATTATTTAAATATTTATAAAGGACACATGGACCTGACCGTCTACAATGACCTGATGTCTTTTAGTTCCATGTGAATAACAGACCTGATTTCTTTTAGTTCCATGTGGATAACAGACCTGATTTCTTTAGTTCCATGTGGATAATAGACCTGATGTCTTTTAGTTCCATGTGGATAACAGACCTGATTTCTTTAGTTCCATGTGGATAATAGACCTGATGTCTTTTAGTTCCATGTGGATAACAGACCTGATGTCTTTTAGTTCCATGTGAATAACAGACCTGATGTCTTTTAGTTCCATGATGTCTTTTAGTTCCATGTGAATGTGAATAACAGACCTGATTTCTTTAGTTCCATGTGGATAATAGACCTGATGTCTTTTAGTTCCATGTGGATAACAGACCTGATGTCTTTTAGTTCCATGTGGATAACAGACCTGATGTCTTTTAGTTCCATGTGAATAACAGACCTGATGTCTTTTAGTTCCATGTGGATAACAGACCTGATGTCTTTTAGTTCCATGTGGATAACAGACCTGATGTCTTTTAGTTCCATGTGGATAACAGACCTGATGTCTTTTAGTTCCATGTGGATAACAGACCTGATGTCTTTTAGTTCCATGTGGATAACAGACCTGATGTCTTTTGTCTTATCTTGACTTGAGATCTGTAGAGTTGATAATGTAGAGAACTAATCTGTCTCTCTCTCAGGTGTCCAAGGTGTCTGTATCTCAGTGTGAACAGCAGCCTGACTGCCAGTCCTGTCTGTCTGTCAGAGACCCTCACTGTGGCTGGTGTGTCCTGGAGGGAAGGTACTGTACACCCACACAGAACACATTTCTGCATCACCTATCTTATTGGTACCACAGTGGATAAACCAGACCAGAACACAGTCTCTGCTGTCTCCATGGTAATCTGTGTTAACAACCAGACCAGAACACAGTCTCTGCTGTCTCCATGGTAATCTGTGTTAACAACCAGACCAGAACACAGTCTCTGCTGTCTCCATGGTAATCTGTGTTAACCAGACTAGAACGCAGTCTCTGCTGTCTCCATGGTAATCTGTGTTAACCAGACTAGAACGCAGTCTCTGCTGTCTCCATGGTAATCTGTGTTAACCAGACTAGAACGCAGTCTCTGCTGTCTCCATGGTAATCTGTGTTAACCAGACTAGAACGCAGTCTCTGCTGTCTCCATGGTAATCTGTGTTAACCAGACTAGAACGCAGTCTCTGCTGTCTCCATGGTAATCTGTGTTAACAACCAGACTAGAACGCAGTCTCTGCTGTCTCCATGGTAATCTGTGTTAACAACCAGACCAGAACACAGTCTCTGCTGTCTCCATGGTAATCTGTGTTAACAACCAGACTAGAACGCAGTCTCTGCTGTCTCCATGGTAATCTGTGTTAACAACCAGACTAGAACGCAGTCTCTGCTGTCTCCATGGTAATCTGTGTTAACAACCAGACTAGAACGCAGTCTCTGCTGTCTCCATGGTAATCTGTGTTAACAACCAGACCAAAACGCAGTCTCTGCTGTCTCCATGGTAATCTGTGTTAACAACCAGACCAGAACACAGTCTCTGCTGTCTCCATGGTAATCTGTGTTAACCAGACTAGAACGCAGTCTCTGCTGTCTCCATGGTAATCTGTGTTAACCAGACTAGAACGCAGTCTCTGCTGTCTCCATGGTAATCTGTGTTAACCAGACTAGAACGCAGTCTCTGCTGTCTCCATGGTAATCTGTGTTAACCAGACTAGAACGCAGTCTCTGCTGTCTCCATGGTAATCTGTGTTAACCAGACTAGAACGCAGTCTCTGCTGTCTCCATGGTAATCTGTGTTAACAACCAGACTAGAACGCAGTCTCTGCTGTCTCCATGGTAATCTGTGTTAACAACCAGACCAGAACACAGTCTCTGCTGTCTCCATGGTAATCTGTGTTAACAACCAGACTAGAACGCAGTCTCTGCTGTCTCCATGGTAATCTGTGTTAACAACCAGACTAGAACGCAGTCTCTGCTGTCTCCATGGTAATCTGTGTTAACAACCAGACTAGAACGCAGTCTCTGCTGTCTCCATGGTAATCTGTGTTAACAACCAGACCAGAACGCAGTCTCTGCTGTCTCCATGGTAATCTGTGTTTATTTTTCTTTTATTCAGATGTAGTCGTCGAATGGAGTGTAGTCGTGAGGGTCAAGCCAACCACTGGCTGTGGAGCTACCAGCCTGCCAACCAGCCTGCCAACCAGCCTGCTAACCAGCCTGCCAACCAGTGTGTGACTGTCCAGAGCTTGGAGCCTGCCACCCAAAGCAGAGAGGAGGAGACTCAGGTGGGTGAACTATGGCAGTATAGTGACTCAGGTGGGTAAACTGTGGCAGTATAGTGACTCGGGTGGGGGAACTGTGGCAGTATAGTGACTCGGGTGGGGGAACTGTGGCAGTATAGTGACTCGGTGGGTGAACTGTGGCAGTATAGTGACTCAGGTGGGTGAACTGTGGCAGTATAGTGACTCAGGTGGGGGAACTATGGCAGTATAGTGACTCAGGTGGGTGAACTGTGGCAGTATAGTGACTCGGGTGGGTGAACTGTGGCAGTATAGTGACTCGGGTGGGGGAACTGTGGCAGTATAGTGACTCGGTGGGTGAACTGTGGCAGTATAGTGACTCAGGTGGGTGAACTGTGGCAGTATAGTGACTCAGGTGGGGGAACTGTGGCAGTATAGTGACTCGGGTGGGTGAACTGTGGCAGTATAGTGACTCGGGTGGGTGAACTGTGGCAGTATATTGACTCAGGTGGGTGAACTGTGGCAGTATGGTGACTCAGGTGGGTGAACTGTGGCAGTATAGTGACTCAGGTGGGTGAACTGTGGCAGTATAGTGACTCAGGTGGGGGAACTGTGGCAGTATAGTGACTCGGGTGGGGGAACTGTGGCAGTATAGTGACTCAGGTGGGGGAACTGTGGCAGTATAGTGACTCAGGTGGGGGAACTGTGGCAGTATAGTATTGAATAAAGTCGGGGAACTCCAAATATAGTTCCTCTAATTGCTGTTCTTGATTCAGGAAAATCAGTGTCTCATTAAGACCTGACAAACCAGGTAACTTCTCTAGTCAATCAATACAACGACATATCAACTCATGCCTTGTTTTTACTAAAAATATTTATCAATGGAGTAAAAACATGGCGTGAGATGATTATGTAGAAACAGGTTGAGACTGACTGAGAAGAAAAAGGCCCTTTTATTTCAGGATACTCCAAACATAGTTGAGTTAAAGTTCCTTGTTGTTTTCTCTCCCAGGTTTCTCTTGTCGTGGCCCTGCTGCCCACCCTGTCAGAGGAGGAGGAGTCTCTATCCTGCTCCTTTGGAACCCTCGCCCCTCAACCAGCCGTCGTTACGGGAACCACCATAACCTGTCAATCACCCCTGCCTGAACTCCTCCCACCCAGCCCACCAGGAAGTGGTAAGCGGACATTTTATTTAAAGTTTTATATAAAAATATATCTGTTAATCTTTTTATTTTTATATATTTGATTATTTATCCAGGTTAGTCTTGTTGAGATACAATACCATGACGGACTTAGTCCGAGACAGCCAGGTTATCACATGACTAGATTTATTTTGATCCGTTTTGAGTATGTTGGTCATGTAGTGTATCTATACCTAGTTAGAACATACACTACATGACCAAAAGTAACCTAATTGCTGGACTATTAAGCGCACCTGAATATAAACCGCACCCACTGAATTATTAAAAAATGTGTATTTTGTACATAAATAAGCCGCACATGTCTATAAGCCGCAGGTGCCTACCGGTACATTGAAACATGTCTATAAGCCGCAGGTGCCTACCGGTACATTGAAACATGTCTATAAGCCAGGTGCCTACCGGTACATTGAAACATGTCTATAAGCCGCAGGTGCCTACCGGTACATTGAAACATGTCTATAAGCCGCAGGTGCCTACCGGTACATTGAAACATGTCTATAAGCCAGGTGCCTACCGGTACATTGAAACATGTCTATAAGCCGCAGGTGCCTACCGGTACATTGAAACATGTCTATAAGCCGCAGGTGCCTACCGGTACATTGAAACATGTCTATAAGCCAGGTGCCTACCGGTACATTGAAACATGTCTATAAGCCAGGTGCCTACCGGTACATTGAAACATGTCTATAAGCCGCAGGTGCCTACCGGTACATTGAAACATGTCTATAAGCCGCAAGTGCCTACCGGTACATTGAAACATGTCTATAAGCCAGGTGCCTACCGGTACATTGAAACATGTCTATAAGCCAGGTGCCTACCGGTACATTGAAACATGTCTATAAGCCGCAGGTGCCTACCGGTACATTGAAACATGTCTATAAGCCAGGTGCCTACCGGTACATTGAAACATGTCTATAAGCCAGGTGCCTACCGGTACATTGAAACATGTCTATAAGCCAGGTGCCTACCGGTACATTGAAACATGTCTATAAGCCAGGTGCCTACCGGTACATTGAAACATGTCTATAAGCCAGGTGCCTACCGGTACATTGAAACATGTCTATAAGCCAGGTGCCTACCGGTACATTGAAACATGTCTATAAGCCAGGTGCCTACCGGTACATTGAAACATGTCTATAAGCCAGGTGCCTACCGGTACATTGAAACATGTCTATAAGCCAGGTGCCTACCGGTACATTGAAACATGTCTATAAGCCACAGGTGCCTACCGGTACATTGAAACATGTCTATAAGCCACAGGTGCCTACCGGTACATTGAAACATGTCTATAAGCCACAGGTGCCTACCGGTACATTGAAACATGTCTATAAGCCACAGGTGCCTACCGGTACATTGAAACATGTCTATAAGCCACAGGTGCCTACCGGTACATTGAAACATGTCTATAAGCCACAGGTGCCTACCGGTACATTGAAACATGTCTATAAGCCACAGGTGCCTACCGGTACATTGAAACATGTCTATAAGCCACAGGTGCCTACCGGTACATTGAAACATGTCTATAAGCCACAGGTGCCTACCGGTACATTGAAACATGTCTATAAGCCACAGGTGCCTACCGGTACATTGAAACATGTCTATAAGCCAGGTGCCTACCGGTACATTGAAACATGTCTATAAGCCAGGTGCCTACCGGTACATTGAAACATGTCTATAAGCCAGGTGCCTACCGGTACATTGAAACATGTCTATAAGCCAGGTGCCTACCGGAACATTGAAACATGTCTATAAGCCAGGTACCTACCGGTACATTGAAACATGTCTATAAGCCAGGTGCCTACCGGAACATTGAAACATGTCTATAAGCCAGGTGCCTACCGGTACATTGAAACATGTCTATAAGCCAGGTGCCTACCGGTACATTGAAACATGTCTATAAGCCAAAAATAAAACAGTAGCCTACCAAGAAAGTCATTGGTCACTATCTTCCTCCTCCTGTGCACTGAAACCACTGAAGTCATCTCCTTCGGTGTCGGAGTTGAATAGCCTCAGAATTGCTTCATCCGATGTTGGATCGTTTTCATTGTCGCTCTCGTCACTTTCATCCGGAGGCAAATACCCCGCTGAGCTCATGCTTCCCCTTCAACACGCAGCAGTCCAGCCGCCCCTTCAACACGCAGCAGTCCAGCCGCCCCTTCAACACACAGCAGTCCAGCCGCCCCTTCAACACACAGCAGTCCAGCCACCCCTTCAACACGCAGCAGTCCAGCCGCCCCTTCAACACGCAGCAGTCCAGCCGCCCCTTCAACACACAGCAGTCCAGCCGCCCCTTCAACACACAGCAGTCCAGCCACCCCTTCAACACGCAGCAGTCCAGCCGCCCCTTCAACACGCAGCAGTCCAGCCTTTCCAAACCCGTTGATGATAGTGGATTTTTTGACAATGATCCACGCTGTCAGGACCCACTGGCAGACTTGGCCATAAGTGGCTCTTCGCATGCGGCCCGTTTTAGTGAAGGATTTCTCCCCACTTGTCATCCAAGCCTCCCACTGAACACGGAGCGCCACCTTAAATGCACGATTTACACTGATGTCGAGTGGCTGCAAATACTTTGGGCCATCTGCTTTTCTTCCCTCTGAAAGCTTTTGTTGTCTTTTTGCACTGAGTCAGTTCCTCACGCTGCTGTTTCCAACGTCTTATCATTGACTCATTAAGGCCAAGCTCCCATGCAGCAGCTCCATTTCCTTTTCCAACAGCCAGATCGATCGCCTTCAACTTGAAAGCTGCATCATATGCATTTCTCTGTGTCTTTGCCATGATGAGGGTGACAAAATTACTACCGTAATCAGAATGATGGGAAGTTTGAGAGCGCTCGATTTACGTCACACTATGTGACGGTGCTCAGTTTTTTGGCGGCATGAATCTTGTGAAAGCGGGAAAAATCCATAAATTAGCCGCGTCATTGTATAAACCGCGAGGTTCAAAGCATCGGAATAAAGTAGCGGCTTATAGTCTGGAAATTACGGTACATAGTTCTAATATTACTTTCGGTCATGTATGTGGACAGCTGCTCCTCAAACTTCTCATTCCAAAATCATGGGTATTAATATGGAGTTGGTCCCCCCCTTTGCTGCTATAACAGCCTCTACTCTTCTAGGAAGGCTTTCTACTAGATGTTGGAACATTGCTGCTAAAACAGCCTCCACCCTTCTGGGAAGGCTTTCCACTAGATGTTGGAACATTGCTGCTATAACAGCCTCCACTCTTCTGGGAAGGCTTTCCACTAGATGTAGGAACATTGCTGCTATAACAGCCTCCACTCTTCTGAGAAGGCTTTCTACTAGATGTTGGAACATTGCTGCTAAAACAGCCTCCACCCTTCTGGGAAGGCTTTCTACTAGATGTTGGAACATTGCTGCTATAACAGCCTCCACTCTTCTGGGAAGGCTTTCCACTAGATGTTGGAACATTGCTGCTATAACAGCCTCCACTCTTCTGGGAAGGCTTTCCACCAGATGTTGGAACATTGCTGCTATAACAGCCTCCACTCTTCTGGGAAGGTTTTCCACTAGATGTTGGAACATTGCTGCTATAACAGCCTCCACTCTTCTGGGAAGGCTTTCCACTAGATGTTGGAACATTGCTGTAGGGACTTCCCATTCAGACACAAGAGAATTAGTGAGGTCGGGTACTAATTTTCGGTGATTAGGCCTGGCTTGCCGTTCTGCATTGTAATTAATCCCAAATGTTTTCGTCAGGATTGAGGTCATTGCTCTGTGCGGGCCAGTCAAGTTCTTCCACACTGATATCGACAAACCAGTTCTGTATGGACCTCGCTTGGTGCACAGGGGCATTATCATGCTGAAACCGGAAAGGGCCTTCCCCAAACTGTTGCTACAAAGTCGGAGGGACAGAATCTTGTAGAGTGTCATTGTTTGCTGTAGCGTTTAGATTTCCCTTCACTGGAACTAAGGGGCCCGAACCATGAAAAACAGCCCCAGACCATTATTCCTCCTCCACCAAACTTTACAGTTGGCACTATGCATTGGGCAGGTAGCGTTCTTATGGCATCCGCCTTATCCCACATTTGTCCATCGGACTGCCAGATGGTGAAGTGTGATTCATCACTCCAGAGAACGGACCACTTCTGTATGAAGCGCGTCACTGGTACTTCCTGTTTGACTTTTTGCATGTAAGCAGGAAGCAAGAAGATAGAGTCTGATTGGCCAAATGGAGGTTAAATTTAAAGGCAATGCTACCAGATACTATTTGAGAGTATGTAAACTTCTGACCCACTGGGAGTGTGATGAAAGAAATAAAAGCTTAAATAAATCACTCTCTCTACTATTATTCTGACATTTCACATTCTTAAAATAAAGTGGTGATCCTAACTGACCCTAAGACAGGGACTTTTTACTAGGATTACATGTCAGAAATGGTGAAGAACTGAGTTTAAATGTGTTTGGCTAGGTGTATGTAAACTTCCCACTTCAACTGTGTGTGTCTGTATATACAGTGGGGCAAAAAAGTATTTAGTCAGCCACCAATTGTGCAAGTTCTCCCACTTAAAAAGATGGGAGAGGCCTGTCATTTTCATCATAGGTACACTTCAACTACGACAGACAAAATGAGAAAGAAAATCCAGAAAATCACATTGTAGGATTTTTAATGAACTTATTTGCAAATTATGGTGGAAAATAAGTATTTGGTCACCTACAAACAAGCAAGATTTCTGGCTCTCACAGACCTGTAACTTCTTCTTTAAGAGTCTCCTCTGTCCTCCACTCGTTACCTGTATTAATGGAACCTGTTTGAACTTGTGAGTATAAAAGACACCTGTCCACAACCTCAAACAGTCACACTCCAAACTCCACTATGGCCAAGACCAAAGAGCTGTCAAAGGACACCAGAAGAAGTTACATGTCTGTATATATATCCCTCTTCAGGGTCATGAATGCTTGAAGCAGGTTATGTTGACTATAGTGAGGGTCATAATTGCTATGTTGATCAAAATTAATTGAGTGAAACTGTTAAAAGACAATAGCCCACAGCATATTGAATATATTATGGCATTGTTAGCATTAGCATTATTGTTTAATTTCATTCATCACCTATATATCTTTTGGTTCAACCATAATGTATAATGAGCATCATCAACAGTCAATATTCAGACCACTAGGGGTCAATGTTTTCATCAACAGGGGAACAAATTGGGTATATTCTGAAAGAATACATTAATTCACAAGACCTGTTCACAGAAAAAATAATTGGTTATAAGAAGGGCCTGAGATCAAAGTCAATATTCAGACCACTAGGGGTCAATGTTTTTAGGAAGGATATCCAGTAAGCCTCCCTTTGTAGTAGGAGGATCTCGATGTTTCCTCCTCTCCTTGGTGAGGAGGCAACAAGCTCAACGCCTGTGTGTTTGAGGGAGGAGATGGGATGGTTAGCTTCAACAAAGTTGAGCTGCTACTGGATAGTCAATGTTCCTGCACCTGATTGAGCTGCGGTGTTCAGCTATGCGTTGTTTTAATTGTATTTTCGTATGTCCAACGTAGGCTTTTCCCCACATGAACAGGTGATGAGATATATTACTCCCTTGGTCTTGCATGAGGTGATGCCTCTAACAGGGATCTTTCGACCTGTATGTGGGTGTCTGAAGAAGGATGTTTTTATAGAGCTATTGCACTGTGCGCATGAGCCACATTTGTAGTTCACCATTTGGGGTCAAGTGTCTGAGTGGTTTCAGGGGGCAGATCGCACCAAGGTATCTCCAATATTGCGACCGTGCTAACAAGGTATCTCCAATATTGCGACCGTGCTAACAAGGTATCTCCAATATTGCGACCGTGCTACCAAGGTATCTCCAATATTGCGACCGTGCTACCAAGGTATCTCCAATATTGCGACCGTGCTAACAAGGTATCTCCAATATTGCGACCGTGCTAACAAGGTATCTCCAATATTGCGACCGTGCTAACAAGACCACCGGAAGGCTCCTTGAAGAGGCTTTGACTGATGACAGAATATACCATTTATTTTTCAGGATAATTTGGTGCAGAACTTTTTGGTTTAGTTTTTAGATGGGTTTTTCTCCCGACGTTTTCATCAAGGACAAAACTCAATGCTGCAATGAAGTCTATTTTTCTTAACAATGCCGTCAAAATCTGACTGGTGTCCACAGCTTTGCATAACTGCCTGTATGCTAGACCATTGTTATGTAAGAAAGTTAAGATCAGTGTAAAGAAAAAAACCAACACAGGATTGTGGTCTCACGCTGTGGTCTTGCCGATGTCCTGGACACTCTGCAGGGGGTCGATGGTGTCGGGGCAGCGGAGGATGCAGGGGGCGAAGACGATGGCTATGGCGTTGGCTGACATACGGTTGGTGTCCTCCTGCCCTGCGATCCTGGAGAATACACCAAACAAAAACAAAAAAGAAATGATGATCATATGATGAATGTGATTGGCTGTTTGGGATGAAAGAAAGTATTCATAACACCTCTTGACTTGTTCCACATGCTGTTGGTTTATAGCCTGAACAGACTAGGTCAGAAAGCGGTTCAACGGCAGCTGTCCACTGCAGAGCCATCTTTCATCCCAAACAGCCAATCACATTCATCATATGATCATCATTTCTTTTCTGAGAAATCATAGAATTTCAGGCAGAGGGTAAAGTGCTTCTTTGTTGATGTCACTGTGAGATTTACATTTACATTACATTTAAGTCATTTAGCAGACGCTCTTATCCAGAGCGACTTACAGATTGGTGCATTCACCTTATGACATCCAGTGGAACAGTCACTTTACAGTAGTGCATCTAAATCTTAAAGGGGGGGGGGTGAAAGGGATTACTTATCCTATCCTAGGTATTCCTTAAAGAGGTGGGGTTTCAGGTGTCTCCGGAAGGTGGTGATTGACTCCGCTGTCCTGGTGTCGTGAGGGAGTTTGTTCCATCATTGGGGGGCCAGAGCAGCGAACAGTTTTGACTGGGCTGAGCAGGAACTGTACTTCCTCAGTGGTAGGGAGGCGAGCAGGCCAGAGGTGGATGAACGCAGTGCCCTTGTTTGGGTGTAGGGCCTGATCAGAGCCTGGAGGTACTGAGGTGCCGTTCCCCTCACAGCTCCGTAGGCAAGCACCATGGTCTTGTAGCGGATGCGAGCTTCAACTGGAAGCCAGTGGAGAGAGCGGAGGAGTGGGGTGACGTGAGAGAACTTGGGAAGGTTGAACACCAGACGGGCTGCGGCGTTCTGGATGAGTTGAAGGGGTTTAATGGCACAGGCAGGGAGCCCAGCCAACAGCGAGTTGCAGTAATCCAGACGGGAGATGACAAGTGCCTGGATTAGGACCTTCGCCGCTTCCTGTGTGAGGCAGGGTCGTACTCTGCGGATGATGTAGAGCATGAACCTACAGGAACGGGCCACCGTCTTGATGTTAGTTGAGAACGACAGGGTGTTGTCCAGGATCACGCCAAGGTTCTTAGCGCTCTGGGAGGAGGACACAATGGAGTTGTCAACCGTGATGGCGAGATCATGGCGTGTACCTCCCGCATCAGATGCATCAGACGCCTCAGATACACGCCCCTCTGATGCGGGAGGTACACGCCCCTCTGATGCGGGAGGTACACGCCCCTCTGATGCGGGAGGTACACGCCCCTCTGATGCGGGAGGTACACGCCCCTCTGATGCGGGAGGTACTGATGCGGGAGGTACACGCCCTCTGATGCGGGAGGTACACGCCCCTCTGATGCGGATGAGGTACACGCCCCTCTGATGCGGGAGGTACACGCCCCTCTGATGCGGGAGGTACACGCCCCTCTGATGCGGGAGGTACACGCCCCTCTGATGCGGGAGGTACACGCCCCTCTGATGCGGGAGGTACACGCCCTCTGATGCGGGAGGTACACGCCCCTCTGATGATGCGGGAGGTACACGCCCCTCTGATGCGGGAGGTACACGCCGCCTCTGATGCGGGAGGTACACGCCCCTCTGATGCGGGAGGTACACGCCCCTCTGATGCGGGAGGTACACGCCCCTCTGATGCGGGAGGTACACGCCCCTCTGATGCGGGAGGTACACGCCCCTCTGATGCGGGAGGTACACGCCCCTCTGATGCGGGAGGTACACGCCCCTCTGATGCGGGAGGTACACGCCCCTCTGATGCGGGAGGTACACGCCCCTCTGATGCGGGAGGTACACGCCCCTCTGATGCGGGAGGTACACGCCCCTCTGATGCGGGAGGTACACGCCCCTCTGATGCGGGAGGTACACGCCCCTCTGATGCGGGAGGTGATGCGGGAGGTACACGCCCCTCTGATGCGGGAGGTACACGCCCCTCTGATGCGGGAGGTACACGCCCCTCTGATGCGGGGTAGCCCCTGCCCTCTGATGCGGGAGGTACACGCCCCTCTGATGCGGGAGGTACACGCCCCTCTGATACACGCCTCTGATGGGGAGGTACACGCCCTCTGATGCGGGAGGTACACGCCCCTCTGGAGGTACACGCCTCTGATGCACGCCCCTCTGATGCGGGAGGTACACGCCCTCTGATGCGGGAGGTACACGCCCCTCTGATGCGGGAGGTCTGATGCGGGAGGTACACGCCCTCTGATGCGGGAGGTACACGCCCCTCTGATGCGGGAGGTACACGCCCCTCTGATGCGGGAGGTACACGCCCCTCTGATGCGGGAGGTACACGCCCCTCTGATGCGGGAGGTACACGCCCCTCTGATGCGGGAGGTACACGCCCCTCTGATGCGGGAGGTACACGCCCCTCTGATGCGGGAGGTACACGCCCTCTGATGCGGGAGGTACACGCCCCTCTGATGCGGGAGGTACACGCCCCTCTGATGCTGATGCGGGAGGTACACGCCCCTCTGATGAGGGAGGTACACGCCCCTCTGATGCGGGAGGTACACGCCCCTCTGATGCGGGAGGTACACGCCCCTCTGATGAGGGAGGTACACGCCCCTCTGATGCGGGAGGTACACGCCCCTCTGATGCGGGAGGTACACGCCCCTCTGATGCTGATGCGGGAGGTACACGCCCCTCTGATGAGGGAGGTACACGCCCTCTGATGCGGGAGGTACACGCCCCTCTGATGCGGGAGGTACACGCCCCTCTGATGCGGGAGGTACACGCCCCTCTGATGCGGGAGGTACACGCCCCTCTGATGCGGGAGGTACACGCCCCTCTGATGAGGGAGGTACACGCCCCTCTGATGCGGGAGGTACACGCCCCTCTGATGCGGGAGGTACACGCCCCTCTGATGCGGGAGGTACACGCCCCTCTGAGGGAGGTACACGCCCCTCTGATGCGGGAGGTACACGCCCCTCTGATGCGGGAGGTACACGCCCCTCTGATGAGGGAGGTACACGCCCCTCTGATGCGGGAGGGGACACGCTGCCCTCTGATGCGGGAGGTACACGCCCCTCTGATGCGGGAGGTACACGCCCCTCTGATGCGGGAGGTACACGCCCCTCTGATGAGGGAGGTACACGCCCCTCTGATGAGGGAGGTACACGCCCCTCTGATGAGGGAGGTACACGCCCCTCTGATGCGGGAGGTACACGCCCCTCTGAGGGAGGTACACGCCCCTCTGATGCGGGAGGTACACGCCCCTCTGATGAGGGAGGTACACGCCCCTCTGAGGGAGGTACACGCCCCTCTGATGGAGGTACACGCCCCTCTGAGGGAGGTACACGCCCCTCTGATAGAGGTACACGCCCCTCTGAGGGAGGTACACGCCCCCAGTAGTCCTATTATAAATTGATTGTTATTTATTCATTTAACGTTATTGTTTTCTGTCCAACATCGAAACAAGTCGGATGTGTGATACAGCGCCTTCGGAAGGAAATTCAGACCCCTTCTCTTTTTCCACGTTTTTGTTAGGTTACAGCCTTATTCTAAAATGGATTACATGCTTTGTTTTCCTTATTAATCTATACACATTACCCCATAATAGCAAAGCAAAAACACGCTTTAGACATTTTTGTCATGGTGTTTTTAAAGTAATTCAGAGACTTGTCCCGAAGCCACTCCTGCGTTTTCTTGGCTGTGTGCTTGGGGTCGTTGTCCTATTGGAAAGGGAACCTTCGCCCCAGTCTGAGGTCCCGAAGCCACTCCTGCGTTGTCTTGGCTGTGTGCTTGGGGTCGTTGTCCTATTGGAAGGGGAACCTTCGCCCCAATCTGAGGTCCCGAAGCCACTCCTGCGTTGTCTTGGCTGTGTGCTTGGGGTCGTTGTCCTATTGGAAAGGGAACCTTCGCCCCAGTCTGAGGTCCCGAAGCCACTCCTGCGTTTTCTTGGCTGTGTGCTTGGGGTCGTTGTCCTATTGGAAGGGGAACCTT